>NC_058385.1:26440000-26612500 GCF_018350175.1 Felis catus | reverse complement strand
TCTGATAAACTTTCTTTAAATCTTGTTTCATCATCTTATCCTTTAAAGTGTCTCTCCCCTTGGGCACCTGGGTGGCTTAGTCAAGTTTCCAACTCTTGACTTAGACTCAGGTCATGATCTCACAGTGAGTTCAAGCCTTGTATCAGGCTCTGCGCTGACAGTGCAGAGCCTGCTTAGGATTCTCTCTCTCCCTTCCTCTCTCTGCTCATGCTCTCCCTCTCTCAAAATAAATAAAATTAAAAAAAATAAATCAAATAAAATATCTTTCCCCTCTTTTGGTGGTGGTGGGGGATCTTTCTGATTTTGCAAGCTTCTTTATGAACATTTAAGCAATATTTTAAATTTCTTTTTTAAATATTTACTTATTTTTGAGACAGACAGAGTGCAAGCAGGGGAGGGGCAGAGAGAGAGGGAGACCCAAATCTGAAGCAGACTCCAGGCTCTGAGCTGTCAGCACAGAGCCCAATACAGAGCTCGAACTCACAAAGTGTGAGGTCATGACCTGAGCCAAAGTCTGATGTTTAACCCACTGAGCCACCCAGGTGGCCCTTAAGCAATATTTTAACACAATATTTCTGAAGCCTGTTACCCACAACCTAAGTCCCATTTGTAAGTTTAGGAGCAATGCCAGGCGCAGATTCAAAGTAATACTAAATTATATTTGGTTTCGGTCAACATTTAGCACTTTGACTAAGTCTAATGAACCCTGGAACCTGTGTTCCATCTCTGTCTTAGTTTGGGTAATCCACCAAGGTCCTCTAGATTTGATTCACTATACTAGGGATGCAATGGATTTCAGTTGGTTGAATGGGATATTTCTTAAAGATAAAATATCTAGGCCTTGCCATTCTGTACCATATAACACAGGGAAACTTTCTGAGCAAGGCTCAAACATTAAGTTAGGTGAAGGAGAATTTAAAGGTTTCATATACCCAAAGCTTAATTTCTACTTAATATAAGCTGGGATATACCGTACTATCCAAAACCTGTTTCAAACTTGGTAACTTGCTATACTTTATCATATTGGAGCTGCTGTATAGAAGGACACTGTTTCAGAGTTCTTAATCTCATTCTTCATATAACAAGTAAACACCATTTTGAGATTTTAGAATATTCCTAAGAACCACTACCCCTAGTTTTTATTCATTAGATGTGGAAAGCAGGTTGGTAGACTGATGAAAGAAACTGCCTAATGGTCATCTTCCTGTAGATATCTTTATCCAAAGTAGATGCTAACAATAGAAAGCCGAAAGTATCATATACCTGTCAGGTTTAGTAACTACTCAGCTTTGTTCTTTCATTGATAGGAAGAGAAGAGGAAGGACACGACAGATAAATGTTTTGAATGGCATCCACTTTTTTGTCATTCACTTTTACTTATCTGTTTCTTCTGTACCTTGGTTGGGAAAGAAGGCGCTAACACTTAGATTCATAGAATTTAAATTGTATACCAAACTTTAGATTGGGGAACACAAACCAGCACTTAATTATACTCTGGCTACTATACTCATGATCTCTAAAACTGGATCATTTTAGTGTAATGTGCTCCTCATGAGGTGCTTGCTACTGTGCATAGAAGAGGTACTTATTTCAGGGATTTGGGAAAGATTTGAACAGTTTCCAGAGCCACACCTAACTCCATCCTTACCCACAATGTCTATAAAGAAGACAAATGTATCCCATGTTGAAATAATGTTCTAGACCTCAGATAAGAGTCCCTCCTGCCTGAGTGCCACAGGAGCAAACAGGAATTAAATAACATTTATGGCCTTGTTAATGCTCCACTCGGCCCAGAAACACAGTACATACATTGTCAATCCCCAAATACCAAGCCAACTCTGGGTCTTCTGATCCCAAACAAGACTGAATATGTGGCCCTAGCCAATCAGATATTTCTATTTTCCTTCTCCTTGTTTTTATTCTTTATCCTATAAAGACTTCCTGACCCGTCGTGCATTTCTCTGGAAGAAGTTTGTCAGCTTCAGGAAGTGTTAAAGTGTTTTTTTTTTTTTGTATAGCATAAATAGTCTTATTTAATAACTTTTAACACACAGTAATTGAACAAATGAGAAAAGTGAAGGTCAGAAAGTCTGTGACTCGCTATCCTCTCCTCAACAACCATAACACCTGATAGACCTGTATACCCATCCTTCCTTATCTCCTCTTCATCTCTCAACACCACAAGACATGAATGCCATGCCCAGAATGCCACCAGTTTCCCTCACTAAGAATGCACATCCTCTCTTGGTTGTAAATCAGTGCTCGTGTTCCAGTTCTTGTCTGTCTTGTGGTCTGCAATATTTCACAATGTGACTGTTTTCACTTCCCCAGGTTTTGTAGTTTAACACTCTCTTGGGTTTCCTCTTACTTTTGGTTCCATTTCCCCATAGTAATTCATTTGTATGCATGTATGTGTGTCTGTATGTATGTATACATAATTTATTTATTTTTCTTGTTCTCTTTCAGTCTTTAAAATGAAATTTACAGGAGGCTTCCCCTGGCCACTGTCTTCTCATTATATATCCATTGCTTGCTTGATTTAATCTCATGGCTGTAATAATTATTTAATTGATGAGTTGAATACCTATGACTTCTACCTACGTATTTCTCCTGGAATTGAAGTTGAGGTCTTAACCATTCACATACAAATAAGAGAGAGACAGAAACAGAGAAAGGATCCTAGCACTTCCCTAAGTTTTCATATGCACAGCTGGATAAAAGTTAATAGAATTCATCTTAATTAGAGACTACAGGATGAGAAATACATGTGCAGATTGAGATTATATATTGAGTTTAATTTACTAAAGTGTGATGGACTAGTACGTCATCTTAATGTTGATGAATAGACCCCATAGGAAATATATGAGAGGGACATAACAGATTTGAGAGTAATCAGTAAATAGTTGGTAAAGGAAAAAGAGCATGAAGAATGGAGAGGATATTTCAGAGAACACACAGTCTGAAGACAGAAGAGACAATATGTAGGGAAACAGATGTGAAACATGATTATGAGTTCAACTTGGGACATATCTATAACATCAAAATGTAAAGTTCCAGGAGACTAATTGTTTTTCTATTGGCTCCTCAGATCCCAAGAGTTTCTCAGGGACCAATGTGAGGTACCAGAAAGGCAACATGGAAGGGTCTTGGAGTTTGGGAGCTTTGGAGCTTTGAACCAAAGCTCTTTGGACTTTGACTCAGTTAAAGAAGCTCTTGCATTGAAGAACATCTCATCATCCATCCATTCATTCATTGCTGACATTAAAGTTTGCAAACCACCAAAGGAAACATATATTTATTTGGCTGAGAAAATTGAGGCTTAAAACATGTTAAACCATTTGACCAAAGTCACACAGCTTCTAAGTGACCAAGAATAAACGTGAGTGTTTTTCCATTATACTGTCTTCTTATACTGTTTTCAACATTCATTTTATGTTCAAAGCGTCTTTCAGTTCTATGCCTTTCTTTGAATCCCCATTCATACTTCCTTAATTAACACTATCTCAGGTGTCTCAGAGATTATACAAACAACTTCCTCTAGATGTGCCCAGCACCATTTCACCCTACCTCATCCTCAATTCATTTTCCAAATTAAGCAATCTTTCTGAGACAAACCTGATTACATAAGTCAATGGTTTAAATTCCTCAGCAGCTCTTAATTGTCAAGATAAAATACAAATGCATAACTTACAAAGATTCCTCCTTATGTAATTTTCATTTTCATCTCATAGAAGACTCTCAATTTGCTAATAACTGTATACTTTTGTGTTCCAAGTACTTTTCAGTGACTTGTGCTTAGGTTAATATATGGGAAGACACGTCTTAAAATTTAGTATCCAGCGGCACCTGGGTGGCTCAGTCGGTGAGCAGCTGATTTCTGCTCAGGTCATGGTCTTGTGGTTCATGGGTTCGAGCCCCTCATCAGGCTCTGTGCTGATAGCTCAGAGCCTGGAGCCTGCTTCCATTCTGTGTCTCCCTCTCTCTCTCTGCTCCTCCCCTGTTTGTGCTCTGTCTCTCTCTAAATAAATAAACATTAAAAAAATTTTAATAAATAAAATAAAATAAAATTTAGTATCCAATTATTACATGATTAGATATTGTGATAACCGTTTTATTTTATTTTTTTAATTTAAAAAATATTTTATTACCTTTTTTTATTTTGAGAGAGAGAGAGAGAGAGAGAAGGAGAATCCCAAGCAGGCTCCACACAGTCATCGCAGAGCCCAAAACGGAGCTTGATCCCAAGAACCGAGAGATGATGACCTTAGCTGACATCAAGAGTTGGATGCTTAACCAACTGAGTCCTATGTTGTAATAACTGTTTTAAAGGAAAATTTTTAAAAAGGTGCTATGAAAGAGATTAAGAATAATAATAATTTAAACTAGATTTTCAGGAAATGCTTTTTTTGAAAGAATCATTTAATTTGAGATACACAAGGTAAATAGGAGTAAGCCAAGGAAAGATTCCAGAGAAGACATATCCAGCAGGAGAAACAGCACTGGTGAAGGTCCTGTAGTAGAAAAGAGACTAGTGTCTCTAGGAAACAGAAATAAGGCTAATGTGTTTGAAGCCTAGTGAACAAGAAAAGAGTTGGAAGGGAGTTAAAAATGAGGTGTGCAGACACTAAACTGTAGAGTTATTAGAATGAGATAGTCTTTCTTTGTCTCTCTCTCTCACCATCCCTCTTTCTCTCCTCTTGTCCTTTGCACTTTCTATTTTAAGCTAAATCTTCCGCTACCACAAAAGTCATTTCTATGATGTTTCTATAATTAACTTCATTCTTCAGGACACAGAGTGGATGTTACCTCATTTGGAAAGTGTATGAGTCACAACAGACTGAATGCTATAACAAAGCAGCTTCAAAATTTCAGTGCTTAACCTGTTAAAGTGTATTTATCTCCTATAAAAATCCAATGCATATGTTCCTAAATAGGCAGTTTTTTGAGGGCCTTTCTTCTTAATGGTGACTCATGAACCTGGCTGAGTCCAAATTGTGTCTCCAGCACTCCCTGGGGATTTAGGGCCATTTATTTTCAGTCACTCTATGGGAAAAGAGAGAGTAGAGTAACACAGGGGAGGTTTTTATGGGTCAGAGTTGGATGTGACTTGAATAATTCCAGCCCATATTCAATTGGCCAGAATTCTGTCCACAGCCACTCCTAACTGCAAAGGAGTCTACTAGAAAGGAACAATGGATATAGTGAACAACTAGCTACTCTCTGCCACATTTCTTTCTTTTGACCACCAAATAAATACCCATTTCAACTTTTCTCCCATCTAAATAATACAATCGACCTGTCCCTAGGGAGACAGCCTCAATTTCTATCCAGTTATTTGTCCATACTAAAGTCTAGGATCGCAGAAGGGTGTTGTCCCAGCCATAAAATCTACATGTGTCCCTTCATGGTCTCTCAGAACATGAACTAGAAAGTCTGGTTGTTTTCAATGCAACTTTAAGCAGGCACAAAATAGCTGCCTGCTTAGAGATAGAATAAAAAACATGGGGAGTCACTGCAATACAGCAAATGTGAAATCCTGTTGAAATTAGGAAAGAAGGAAGGAAGAAAGGAAGAAAGGAAGGAAGGAAGGAAAGAAGGAAGGAAGGAAGGGGAAGGAAGGGGAAGGAAGGAAGGAAGGGAAGGAAAGGAAAGAAGGAAGGAAAAAAGGAAGGAAAGAAGGATGGAAATAATTTAGAACACCATTTCAAGTATTAAGAATTCAACATTTTAAAAATAATGATGATAATTGTTCACATTAGACACTAGGTTAAGAACTGCAAATTTTTTTTCTCCTTTAAATTCTCACAGCAACCATGTGAGTTAGGTATTATCATTACTTCCATTTTACTGTTAAAGAAACCAAGTTCACAGAGTTTTAACAACTTGTCTCAGTTCTCACAGATATTAATTAATTGGGGCTTGATTTCATGATTGCCTGACAAAAATTAAGACTTACCTGTTATTATATACAACTTTTGTATCATAATCCGAGTAGCTAAATGGCCATTTGATTTATCATTACAAATTATTACAAATTACATATCAGTGAAAAATTCACTAAACATTCAGAATACTGTTAAGAACAGTAACCACTATAATATTTATTTTAAGGGTTTTGAAAGTATCTACAAATAAAACTATCCTATTTAGACACAAAATCATTTAACTCTGAACCTAAAAATTCATGAAATCTCAATACATTTGAACAACAATTTCAAATTTTCCAATTGTTACTAACGTAGTGCCTTAGGCATCAGTTTCCATTGCTATAGCATAATTATGAAAAGATTACTAATCGATACCTAATTTTAAGATTTATTTTCTTGATATGTTGCTTACTAATAAATAGCTTTATCATAGTTCACCTCAAACTTATCTAATCCAAATAAATTACCATCAACCAAATAAAGACATTGTTCTTCTTCCATAATTTTTCCATAGAAATATGAACAGCATTTCTGATCCAGTGTAAGTATAAAGGTACATATTGCTTTCTGTGGAAAGAATTATAGAAGTTGCTTAGTCTTAAAGTGACAATTAAAGCAATACATTGGAAAAGCTGATGAACTACTCTCATAAAACACTATCTTAACTAAGAGTAAAAATGGACTCCTCAAAAAGACTTTCAGCCATTTATCTTTCAGAAAGGACATTTACATAGGGAAAATATTGCTGATGGTAGTTGCATTTTTTTTAATTGAAAAAAAGTATTGAAATAGAAAGGGATTCTTTAAATTTACCATTCTCAGAATGCACGATGCTCACTGTTTTGTAACATTTTTATTCAGTAGAATGCATTATCTTTTTTTCAATAAGCAAATGCTTTTTTTCCTACGGAATTTCCAAGGATATCTGGAAAATGTAATTACAGTTTTGCTATCACATATTAATTTTCTTTGCTTCAAAATAAGGCACACAGTTCCAATAACGTTTCTGTTTTAATATATGCTTTCTCTGTAATTCATTAATGCAATTGGCTTGCAACTTTTGCCTGGACTTTGAATTTGTGATTTAAAAAAGGCAAATACAGCAATTAAGAGCCTGGAAGAAATCCCTTATCAAATTAGAATCAGCTGGCAAATTTGGATCTTAGCTAATTAACTGTGCTCTTAAGAATTTTTTTGAGAAATGAACTCAATTTAAACTAAAATTAATTAAATTAAAATACATTCAAACATCAGATGGATCAAAACCCATTAATTTCAGCTTAGCCAGTGCAATCCAGCCAACTCTTATATTCTGACCTGCTGTAACTCTCACCCCAAGCAGTTACACAGTTAACATTACCGAGTATGAGGATTGCGCACTAAACAGTGTCAGATACTGTCAACTTGGCCTAATAAAATTATACGTAGCACTTTTATAACTCAAACATAAATAAAAGTGAAAAAACAAAGTAGTCCTTTTCCTTCTAAAGCAGTGTCATTAAGTTGACATAGAGAAAACTGTTTCTACTTTCTCAAAATGAGAATGTGTTTCCTTTGCAAGTATTCACTAAACTGGTCCCTATAGCCATTTTACTGCGGTGTGTACACAACAAAGGACATTTTGGGGCTGTGCTTTGTTTTCTTTATGTTACACCCTTCCTCTCTGCACACACACTTTTTGTCTGACATTTTCTTCCCCAGATACACTTTAGTCTTGGCACTATCAAAAGAAGGAAAAAAAATAACCTATTTTATTCGATTCTTTCAAAATAATAAATAATAAGAAAACACCTTCCTTATGTGATAGATTTTAAAAGTTCAGAAGGAAGAATATTTATAAAATGTTGACAAAATATTTTTTAATATGAAATTTATTGACAAATTGGTTTCCATACAACACCCAGTGCTCATCCCAAAAGGTGCCCTCCTCAATACCCATCACCCACCCTCTCCTCCCTCCCACCCCCCATCAACCCTCAGTTTGTTCTCAGTTTTTAACAGTCTCTTATGCTTTGGCTCTCTCCCACTCTAACCTCTTTTTTTTTTTTCCTTCCCCTCCCCCATGGGTTCCTGTTAAGTTTCTCAGGATCCACATAAGAGTGAAACCATATGGTATCTGTCTTTCTCTGTATGGCTTATTTCACTTAGCATCACACTCTCCAGTTCCATCCACATTGCTACAAAAGGCCATATTTCATTTTTTCTCATTGCCACGTAATATTCCAT
Organism: Felis catus; assembly: GCF_018350175.1. Taxonomy (NCBI): domain Eukaryota; kingdom Metazoa; phylum Chordata; class Mammalia; order Carnivora; family Felidae; genus Felis; species Felis catus. The sequence goes on along the minus strand of NC_058385.1, from coordinate 26,604,347 downwards.
TGTGTATATAAACCACAATTTCTTTATCCATTCGACAAAATATTTTTAACGAGAAACTTAGAGCTAAAAGGGCAATGCCAGCCTAACTTATAAGAACTTTAAACAATTATATACAGGTAACTTTCACTAAACAAATGGCTTCAGGTGAGATGAAATGGGAGAATGGTTAGTTTCCTTATACCTCATAATAACCATTATGGGGTGGGGAAAAGGGGGGCTGTTTTCCCTAGACAGCATTGTTTATGCGTCTTATCCCAGTAAGCTCGATAATTATTAGCAGTGCCTTGGTTTCAACACAAAGTATATAGTTACTTAAGTATAGGATACCTTTTGTATGATACAGGTGCCAATATTTAGAGAAGTCTGTTCGATTGCATGAAAGTCACATAGCATGAGTTTCAAAAAAATTGGAGCAGTCATAAGATGGCCAGAAATATAGAAATAAAATAAGAATAGGCTAGAGTAGACTTGACTAGACTAGAATGAGTATCTCTTGAAAAGCAAAGGAAATTGCACTTATTTACAGTTTTTTTTAAAAACTCTTTCATGGGCTAAGTGTCGGTTTGGATAACACTTCCACAGACAGAGCTGGCAGGCTTCAGTCATTTAGTTTATTGGTCTACAAAGCAAAGTAACAGAAACCTAGCTCAGCGGATGTTCAATTTTATCTCACTTTTCCATTCCTCTTTTTGTATCTGTTTCATAGTGTATATAATAGCTCAATAGTATTCAATGGGCTTTAAACAAATAACGAAACATATTGGAGGCATGATCACAAAATCTATACTGATGGGCGAGGCAAACAAATTGGTTTTGCCAATGCTCATCTAAAATATGCCGAACTTTATTAGGCACTGGATATATTATGAACACTAAGAACATAGTCTCCCCATCATTCACTATTTAAAGAACCCTGAACGGTACCTAGAACATTTTGACCATATTATATTATCATCATTACATATTGTATTATGTAAAAATGAGAATAGTGTCACACATATAATGTTTATCTTCATCGTTTGTGTTTGATGTCGCACCCAATATTCTTAGTTTAATGTCACCTAAATAAAATTTCCTACGTAACAAAAGTCAGATTTTGTTCTCATGATCTAGCAAAAGGCTAAAATGGAAACATTTAAAAGAGTAATCATTACTGAGGATATTAATTAAGTGCTTAAAAAGTCATTAGGAGAATAACTAAATTTATTCAAAAGATCATTAACATGTAACATTATATCAGCACATGCAACAATGCTGTATACACATACCGTACCGTGTTAAGGCTTTAGCATACTGGATTTTTAAAAAATTGATGATGTGGCAAACATTATACCTTTAATATTAGAACAACCCCAATTCCTGGCCACATTATGTAAGACACATGGTGCATTTGTAACATATCTTTCGGATGATTGCTCTTCACTCTTTGAAATGGACATTGAGGCTATAGTGTTCATGTATGTTGAATTTCTGGCATTCTTTACGGAGAAACTACAAATTTGCAATGTTTGATGTATGACAATCTTTCAGTATGTAGAGTTTCTATTTTTACTTATAAAGAAATATAAATTATAATCTCAACACTTTAACTACAAATATGGTTTTTACTTTCAATGTATCAGACTACATTTCTTTTAACATCAGCAGAAAACTAGCACATAGAAGGGAAACCATAAGTGCATAATAACTCATTCTCTACTGCCAATTTCATACCAAATACTGAAAACAAAGCAAATAACATCACATGAAACCAAATTTCAGAACCCGTAATTTAGTGTCTACCACCACAGGATGGGGTCATATAGTTACAAAATTAAGCCTAAGTATAATTTTCATCATCTGTGCAAGAATTCTTTCTGTAAAAGTAGTAAAGCTCGGAAGCAAGCCCGTTTGTGTGGACATGGAGGTTAAACAAGCCAAATTTCCATTGGCATTTGTTTCAGATCCACTGATAATAAGAGTTTAAATCTCAGGGCACCTTGGGGGCTCAGTCCGCTAAGCATCCGACTCTTGAATTCAGCTCAGGTCACGATCTCAGAGTTCATGGGTTCAAGCCCTGCATCCGCCTGTGTGCTGACAGTGTGGAGCCTGCTTGGGATTCTCTCTTTCCCTCTCTCTCCCTGCCCCTCCCTTGCTGGCTCTCTCTGTCTCTGTCTCTGTTCCTCAAAATAAATAAACAAACAGCAACAACAAAAGAGTTCAAGTCTCTATTTTAGGCTGAAGAAAAATATCTTTGATATTTTTTTGTCTAATGGAAAATTGAATAAAAATATTATGAATAATTTATACTATTTTAAGCCTGTTTTTACCTTTCTTGCCATGGTCTGAACAGGTAAAAAGATCATCAGCCCTTTGTCCCCCAAAATAGAAATACATACAAAATTGTTTGAATGATTGCAGTGAAACACATCATTTTTTACTCACAATTCAGTTATTACAATTAAAGTAGAAAAACTGTTAACAATTAATATTATGTGGTGCTACTGTAAATAAGACATTTCAAAAATGAAGATATTTAGTTTGAGAAAAAAAAAGAATGATTTTTATTTTTCAAAACTTATTCGTGTTTTGCTATACCAAAGCCTGTCAATATAAAATGTTTCAATCATGTACTAAGAGCATAGTGAGGAGACTGAGTCTGAAGTCTATGGTATCTATACTGAGGGAAATATCCAGAAACAAATCAATAAGCACCAATTTTCTGGATTCCAAGACACACTGTTAATTAACATTTTTTTTGTTTTCCGGAAAAAAAAAGCAGAAAAAGCTGTAATTGTACATACATTTACAATAGTAAGCTTCAAAAATGTTAAAATTCCAAACATGGTCATCTTTGAACTGCAGCAATATGGCATATCTGCATATGTTTACTTGGGTCTCTGTTTTTAGAAGGTCCTTATACAGAATGCTGTTGATTTGCATAAATAAATAGGAATACCCTTATCCATAAGTAAGACCATCCTTCTGTTCTGGGCTTACAGTATATTTTATGATTTATTTTTATTCTATCCAAGTTGAACCAAGAGATATGGGCTCTGATTCTGGGACTGCCACGGTCTGAGTGACCACACCTGGTAGGTCACTTGCCTCTTCTGAATTACAGTGTCTAGCCTGCATTGAATGAGCTGTAAAATTCCAGCCTTATCTTCAAATCAAGGAAAAGGGTGGAGGTGGTAGAATTTAGGACTAAACTGACTCCCTTGGAGAAGGACTCAATATGAGTTTTTGAGGAAGTCATGGTGGCAAAGCACTTATATTGCACAATGAAGGAGCTTATGGTCATGGTAAGCAGCGGCCAAGGAAAGTTTATGGCTAGGGCTCTCAGAGCAGGGAACTGGATGGAGTACAAAGAAGGAGCACAGATGGGGCGCCTGGGTGGCGCAGTCGGTTAAGCGTCCGACTTCAGCCAGGTCACGATCTCGCGGTCCGTGAGTTCGAGCCCCGCGTCAGGCTCTGGGCTGATGGCTCAGAGCCTGGAGCCTGTTTCCATTCTGTGTCTCCCTCTCTCTCTGCCCCTCCCCCGTTCATGCTCTGTCTCTCTCTGTCCCAAAAATAAATAAACGTTGAAAAAAAAAATTTAAAAAAAAAAAAAAAAGAAGGAGCACAGCCGAGAAGAGGCTAAAAGGGAGGAAGGTGTACATTTTAAGCCAAGCAAACATTCAGCCAGCGTAAGGGATGCCATCCAAGCCACAAGTTATTTACTCCTCCTGGGAAGAGAATAGGAAGTGTAATATTATAGCAAGGGCCCAGGTTGGGCCTGGAGGCAACCCCTGACTCTAAAATACATTCTGCCCATAACTGCTAATAAAAATTTAAAAATTGTCTGAAACTTAAGTGTCTGATTTTCTAATGTCATTCCTAAGATACAAAAGATAAATATGTGATATGATTTCAAATGAACAGGGCAGAAAGTAGATATGTTGTCTTTTGGGGAGAGATTTTACACTCTCTGTGTGCACACTTGAATTTACCCTTCCTTTATAACTACTCCATAATGTTGCTGTGCAGAATAAATATTATAGTTAGATCATTTAGCACAATGATCAGCAATGATTAAGTGCTTTTAAGATATTTTTAGTATTATTCCCCAAATTATAACTTAAATTCAAAATGTCACTTTATTTTGAAAACAAAGTTCAAGACACTGGCCTAGATACAGTGGGATTCAAAGATAACCAAGTCTCTGTGATCCAGGAGTGGACAGAATTTTTTGGTAGGGATTTTTCAAATGAAGTCTTGCTGTGGAGTGAATTTATTGTTTAATCTCTATGGCATAGAGAGCTAGAAGAGAACTCCAGCATCCCAGAAATCAAAGGGACAACTTTTATAAGACTTTTTAAACTTCTGATCCTGTTAAGAAGTTTTAACTGTCAGGTAACTTGTTTGCAGCTAGTTAATAACTTTCTTCTAAAAAATATCATTTTATTTTCTGATCAAAATAAAAAAAAGTGGTGAATCCTACTACCGGAAATGACAGTTTAACTTGTTTTCTGCCAACTATCTAGTGAGAAAATTTTAAACACCTAGATTAATACAAAAAATAAGAGTATTTTTGAAGGTATCGGAGATCTACAGAGGCAGTGAAGATTTGAGAACTAAAATTCACAAAGGAAGAAAACTACAGAGAGGTGAGCCCAATTTTTGACACCAAAGAATACAAAAAAGCAGAAAAATAAAACTTATGATGAGGAGAAAAATCAATACATTGACCTGACACATATTAGCTTTTGTAGACAAGAACATTAAAAGTTATTACTATATCCCATATGTCAAAAGTTAGAGACAAGTATAGTATTAAAAAGTTAAAAAATTAAATCAAGTCCACAGAAATGAAAAGTGGAATGTCTGAGATGAAAAAACACACTAAATACCTACAGTAAATCAGTATTTTAAATAAATACATAAAGTATCTGTATTAGATTATTTACCTCAGCTTCTACCTTAAGAGATTAGAAAAAGGAAGAACAAATGTAACTATAAGTAATCAGAAGTTAGGCAACAATAAAATCAGAACAGATATCAATGAAATAGAAAGCAAAGAAATAGACAAAATCTGTAAAACTGGAGCTCTTTGTGATCAATAAAATTGATAAACATCCAACTAGACCAATAAGAACAAAATGAGAGAAGACATAAATTACCAATTTCTTGAATGACAAAAGTGGCATTTATACAGATTCTTCAGATATTTAAAAGGAAAATTAAGCAATATTGTTAGAAAACTTTAGTATATCGATACATTCAAAAACTTAAGTGAAAAAGAAAATTTATCAAAAGACACAAACTACCAAAGTTCATTCGAAAAGAAATAACCTGCATAACCTTATATCTATTACATTAAATTAATTCTTAACACCTTTGTCAAACAAACCAACAAAAACAACCATGGACCCAGGCGATTTCCCTAATGAAACACACCTAAAAATCAATAATGAAATAATACCAATTCCACAGAAACTCTTCCAGAAAAAAAATGAGGAGGAGGAAATACTTCCTAACTCATTTTATGAAAATAGCATTACCCTGGGGAGCCTGGGTGGCTCAGTTGGTTAAGCATCTGAATTCAGCAGTTCATGATCTCACGGTTGGTGAGTTCGAGCCCCACATTGGACTCTGTGCTGACAGCTCAGAGCCTGGAGCCTGCTTCGGATTCTGTGTCCCTCTCTCTCTCTCTACCTCTCCCCCACTTGTACTCTGTCTCTCTACCTCTCAAAGATAAATAAACATTAAAAAAATTAAAAAAGAAAATAGCATTACCCTGATAGTAAAACCAAAGACATTACAAGAAATGACAAATGACTATCCTCCACTAACATCGATGCAAAAATTCTTAACAACATTTTAGCAAATTAAATATGTTTAGCAAATTAAATATTAAATGATTGTACTACAATACCAAGTAGGGCTTATTCTAGGAATTCAAGTTTAATATTTGAAAATAAACTGTTATGATTCACTGAGTTAATCAATTCAAAAGAAAAAAGCTCACAGTCTTTGCAGTAGGTACAGAAAAGCTATCATCTCTTCCTTTTAGAAATGTAGTGAAGTAGGACTGGAAATAAATTTCCTCAGACTAATTAAGGTCACCTAACAAACCTACAACTAACTTCATATTTAATTGTAAAAGACTACACTTTTCTCCATAAGATCATGAACAAAGCAAGGATCCTGTTATCACGATTTCTATTGAACTTTGCACTAGAAGTCCTTGAGAATACAGGAACCAGAGGGAAAAAAAATCTATTCACATTTATAAAGGAAGACGCAAAATTGTCTTTATTCAAAGATAACATGATCATCTGTGTAGAGAAAACTATAGAATCCACACACACACACACACACAAAACAAATAACTTCTAGAACATACAAGCAAATTTACCAAGTAGACAAGAGCAATATATGAAAGCAAAAATACTTCTCTATATTGGCAACAAACAATCACAAATTGAGATTAAAAAAATATTATTGACAATACCATAAAAAATGTTAAATACTTAGATACTTAGAGATAAATATTTAAAAGATTTAACACAATATAATGAAAATTCCTGAAGACATTTTTGATTGATATTGACAGGTATTTCTAAAATTCATACAGAACTGGAAAGAACTTAAGATAGCTGAAACAACTTTTTAAAAGGTGAATGAAGGGTCACCTGGGTGGCTCAGATGGTTAAGCGTCCGACCCTTAATTTCATCTCAGGTCATTATCTCAGAGTTGGTAGGTTTGAGCCCCACATGGTGCTATATGCTAGTAGTGTAGAGACTGCTTGGGATTCTTTCTCATGCTCCCTCTTTCTCTGACCCTCTCCAACTCTCTTGCACATGTGCTCTCTCACAAAATAAATAAATAAAAGCTAAAAAATGTAAAAAATACAATTATATACCACTACACATGTATTAGAATAGGTAAAATTAAGAGGATATCCTATGCCAGGGTTACTGCAGTAGTGAAAAAAAATGGAACACTCAGACACTGATGATGTGACTATAAAAATGGTATAACCACTTTGTGAGAGACATTGGCAGGTTTTATTTTTAAGCTAAACATACACCTGTCATATAAGCCTGCCTTTCTGTGCCTAAGTATTTACCCAAGATAAATGAAAGTATCAACCATACAAAGACTTGTGCACAGATGTTCAGAGTACCTTAATTTATAATAGCCCAAAATTATACTAAATAAGAGAAACCATTCAAAAAGTATATACTACTTGATTTTTTTGTATACAATTCCAGAGAATTCAATTAAACTATAGTGACACAAAGCAGATAGGTGGTTGTCTGAGCACAGGGGAAGGCCTAGGAAAGAACAACAGGTAAGGATTACATAGGGGCACAAGGGAAGTCTTCGGGGGACACGATGGCTTCACAGGTTTCATAGGTGAAGACTTACCAAATTGTACAATTGAAACATGCACTCTTTATTTTGTGTAATTCATACTTTAATAAAACTTTCTGAAAAAAAAGAAATACTTGAATAAGCTGAGCCAGCCAAGGGGAAAATGAGAGAGGAAACTGAATACTAGGAACTCAGAGAATGAAGATTTCAAAGACGAGGTTTTTAAATTTTTGAGTGCTACACAAAAAAAAAAAAATAAAGCAAGAGGAATCTCTGTGAAATTCATAAAGCTACAGTGGATGCCATCTATTTTTAAAATTACAAGAAAACTTATTTTTCATAAAAATGAGCCAAATCCATCAGGTTCTAATCTCATACAAACTGATTATAAGATAAAAGAGAACAGGACAAAAAAGACATCTCTACAGATGACAACAGCACACCAGAAGAATATGTCTTAAAAACCGATTAAAAAACTATAAATTTTTTTCCTGAAAAAAGCTAAGTGGCATAAAGGACTGCTATAAGAATGAAATAATAACATAAGTTAGAATTAAAGAAACTGAGAAATGAAATGACAGAATTTAGAAAATAATTATAAAGTCAAGGGCAAAAAATCAGCAATGAAGATTAAACTACAAAAAAAAAAGAACAAATAAACATATTGATAACACCTTAATAACAATTAAAAATAAAATGAAAAAATTTAAATTTATAAGAAATGAAGAAAAATATGAACTATTTGAGGAAAATTGGCAAATATGGATGATGGACAAAGGAGATACAATAACAGACAAGAGAATTACTTGAACAGGAAAATTAAATCAAAAGAGCAGAGCAAATAATAAAATTACATTTTATTAAAAATCTTCTAAAATAAAAAAAAACTAACACATACTGAAATAACATATAACAAAGAAAACTTATTCCACAAAGACCAATACTAAAATCTTCTAGTAAAATTACCACATTTTAGAGAAAAAAGAAATTTACTTTTGACGTTAATAACAAATAGCAAAATTTTACAAGAGAAAAAATAGATTAATATCAGTCTTCTGTCAACATCTTATGGCAGAAGAAAATGGAGTAAAATATTTAAAACACACAAAGAATTAAAATGTGAGCTAAGGATTTTATTTCTAGCTAAACAGACTTTCAGATATGAATAGGTTGACCTTATCAACAGAAAAGAATATATGGAATATTCTTGCTATATACCTTTCCTGATGATTCATCTACTAGAGAGTAAGTGTCAGACATTCAAAAGTACTAAAGAAACATGAAACTGAATACTAATTGTGAGGTATAAATATATAATTACTTGTATAATTAAGACTGAGTCAAGATTAAAGACGAAACTATAATATATGATAGTTATATTGTCTGACAACATAGCTATTGTGCATCAATAAAAGGTAGGAAGAGAATTGGAGAGCATATGAAAATAATATATGCAGTAGCCTTGTTGGCTAGGTACAGTATTGTTAATCTTAGACTATTGCTGTGTAAAACAAATAATTGATAACAGGATATCCTAATTCTATTCATTCTGCCTGTAAAACCAAGATCACACTGTGGAAGGAAAGAAATACTGATACAATGTAGAAGTTGTTCTGTAAATTTTTTAGTCCTGAATTGGATTGGAAATAACTCTATGAGTCTCTCTCTCTCTCTCTCTCTCTCTCTCTCTCTCTCTCTCTCTCTTTTTCTCTCTCTCCCCCATCTCTCTCTCTTTTTAAAAAAAAAATATTTATTTATTTTGGAGAGCAGGAGGGGGAGAGAGAGAGAGAGAGACAGGGAGAGAGAGAGAGAGAGAGAGAGAGAGAGAGAGAGAAAGAGAGAGAGAACAAGTGGGGGAGGGGCAGAGAGAAGGGGACAGAGGATCCCAAGCAAGCTCTGCACTGTCAGTGCAGAGCACAGTGTTGGGCTTGAACGCACGAACCCTGAGATTATGACCTGAACCAAAGTCGAAACTTGACTGAGCCACCCAGGCACCCCCATCTCTTTCTCTCATTCACACACACACACACACACACACACACACACACAAATACAATTTTATATACATATATAAATGATTCTCGTAGTAATTTCTTCCTTGCTCTTTTTTTCTAGCTGGACCTAGAATTAACCATTTCCCTAAGGAATTCTGTTTGTTTGTTTTTTTAATGTATAAACAGTGATATTTTAAGGGAACATTCAAGGTACTGTGAGCATTGTCATTGCTACTCAGTTGCCTACAGTCTCTACCCTTTTAGTGGGTTGAACTATATATATAAAATATATATTATATGTAATATGTATGTATATCTATAAATATACAGAATATATAAATATATACATATATATAGAATATATATACACTCAATGTAGTAATCTGACTTATGAGAAAGCCACCTTCACAATTTAGTGGGGGAAATGGTTGTCTTTTCAATAAATGTTGATCAGTCAATTGAATAACTATATGGAAAAAAAATGGACCCTGAGCCTACACAAATCATACACAAAAATTAATTCCAGATGAAACATACAAATAAATATAACATCTAAATCAATGAAACTTAAATAATAAAACAGAATAATGTTTTAATGAATTTAGAATTAATATTAAAACAGTATAACATCACTAACACTAAAATATTTTTAAATGTACTTTATGAAAATTTAGAAAGCATTTGCATCAAATGTACATTAAGAGAGGAACACTGAGCCACAGAGTTAGTAAAGATATTTAAATACATATATTCAACAAATGATCCATTCCATCCTATGCAAAAATGTCTTACAAATCAAAACTAAAAAGACAAAAAATAATAAAATGATGGGTAAAAGCCTTAAAAAATCACTTTCCAAAAGAACATATCCAAACCCTGTTAATAATATGAAAAGAATCTTTAAAACATTGGCTTTCAGTAAAACAGAAGCACAGCCATAAAGTCTTATACTGCAAACCTAGGAAAATGGCAACCAAAGTGAAAAGTACTGAGGATATAGAGCAACTGAAACTGTCAGAAATTCCTGCTAAAGAGTAGATGCTGGTAATCCATTTTGAAAAATGGTATGGAGAGTATTTACTATGGCTAAAAATGTATTTACCATATGATCCATCAATTTCATTCTTTGGAATAACCTGAACAAAAATGAGTGCATTTGTCCATTGCCTGGAAGTTTTACTCTTAATGGCAAGAAACTGGAAATAATTCAAATACATATCAGGAGTAGAATTGGATAAATAAATTGCGGTATGTTTATGTAATGGATACTCAAGAACAATGGCAACAGGGAGGTGGCAACTACAGCTGTACACGCAAAAAAAATAGATGAATCTTATAGATATAATGGGAAAAGAGAGTAGACGTGAAAGAGTGCATTAATATATACGGAATTCCAGAACATGAATATAGAGTAATACAACTCAGAATTGTGCTCCTGGGGGATGGGAGGTAATAGTGAACTTCTGGGATTTTGAAAATATTCTATTCCTTGATTTGGGTGGTGGTTACAAAGGTATTTACATGTGTAAAATTCAATGAGCTGCACTCTTAATATTCATTCACCTTATTTCATGTAATGGATATATATCCTAGGAAAATTTTTGCATGTGTTCTTAAGAAAAAATATACTAGAATGTTCAAGGCAACTTAAATGTTTATCAACAGAAAAAATAAATTGCCGCTTATTTTTAAATGGGATATAACAATAAAAGTAAATAAATGAGATGTATGTGTACCTAAAAATATTACTGTGGACCCCCAAAATGCAAGTTTGAAAGTGTCAGAGGAATACTTGTACTATGATACGCTTCTGACATCACTTATTTTAGAAAAGTTATAACCAATGGGGAATTACATACTTGTTTAGCAAAATTATAAAACGATAAATAGTGAGTGACAGGATCAGAACTAAGTTTTAGAAAATTATTTTGTAGAAATTCAGAGGATAGATTGGATAAGAGAGAATAGTAACAGAGAACTCGGAAGAGTATTGATTATGAGACTATTCTACTAGAAAAATCTGATGAGAAGGAAATTAATAAGAACATATCCAATGGGAATGGAAAAAGAGGAAAGACTCATAAAATATTTCAGCAGGAGATCAATAAGATCTGTTAATCCTTTTGAAATGGGAGGCGAGACAAAAAGTAATGTATATTTATGAAATATATACACTTTCTATGCCCAGACACTCTGCCAGGTGTTTTACATATGTTATGCCATTTAATCCTTATAATAGCCTTGTATGATACACATATTTATTTCTATTTTACAAATGAAAAAAAAAATGAGACTCTTGCAGGTTATTTAATTTGCCCAAGGTCAAATGGCAAGGAAATGGAGATGCCCTATTCGAAGCCAGGTGTGTTTGATTCAAAGGTCATGCTCTTTTCATTTCAGAATGGATCCTAATACATCACATAGCATTTAAACATTTTAGCTTTAGTGAATGGGATGCCATTTATTGAAATAGGAAATTCAGAAAAGTAGCATTTTCCAAAATATATAGGAGAGGAAGGGAATGGTTAGACATTTTAACTTTGAAAACTAGTACCTTATAAGAAGTTAAAAATAAAAGTTTAGAATTGTGCTGTTCAATATAGTTGTCCCTGGTCAGGTGTAGCTGTTTAAATTTGTATTAATTAAAATTTAAAATTCAGCTCCCCCTTCACAGCAGCCACATGTCAAATACTTCAAAAGTCCACATGTGGATAATGGCTGCCATATTGGAAAAGTATACTGACTAGTGCTGGTCTAGAGCTTGGATTCAACCAGTCACCAGTATGTTAAACTAGTATATATTATTATGAACGAAAGTCATTATAATAATATCTCCCACTTATTAAAGTTCTTGGCACTATGTCAATATTTTTTTAGATTTATCTTATTTGACAGTCTTTTGACAGTTTTTCATTAAAACTATATGAAGTTAACACAATTATTATATGTATTTAACATTTGAGTCTTAAGGGCTCAGAAAACAATTTTCCCAAAGAGATACAATAGTAAATGACAGCCTCAGAATCCAAGCACAAAGTGTCAGGCACTAAGACATAACTACTTTAAGGTGGTGAGTATAATGAAGAAATGTGAAGAATGTAAAAGAAACATAAAGTCACAAAAATTTCCAGAAATGGACTTAAGGAGAAGAGACTCTCTGATAAATTTAAGTCAGTGACTGAAAGTCTATAATACAGATGAGGCTAAAAGAAAAATTCTTTTTCAACGAAGGGTAGTCCTCTCAAAGTCAAATGTCATTATACAGATATTATGAATTCAAGTAGGTGGCTCCTGGGGGGCTCAGTCAGTTAAATGTCTGACTTCAGCTCAAGGCATGATCTTGGGGTTTGCAGTTTGGAGCTTGCTTTGGATTCTGTGTCTCCCTCTCTGCCCCTACCCTGTTCGTGCTCTGTCTCTGTCTCTCTCTCAAAAATAAATAAATGTTAAAAATTAAAAAAAAAAAAAAAGAATTCAAGTAGGTTCTGAATAGAGGAAGAGCTGTTGAGCTTAACATTGAGATCTCTACTGACTTTAGAGAGGGTCTTTGAGTAGAGGCCTGAGCAGTAGAGGCCTCCTGGGAGAAGGTTTCACCTTTAAGAAGTTTGTCATGAATAAGAAAGAGGTAGTAGCTAGAGTTAAGTAAAAGTTTGAAAGATAGGCTTTTTTTAATGGATGGAAATCATTGAAAATTGTTGTAATTGAGAGGACAAAAAGTTAGTGGAAATGAGAAAATTATTCAAAAAAGAAGTGATCGTGATACAGGTTTTGGAGGAGTAAAAGCCAAAAGAGAACAGGTGGGTTTAGGAGAGAATAGACCCGTGTCACTGTGTGATAGGGAGGGAAATGATAGATGAAAATATGGGTACTTGGACAAGGAGAATGTTTTGCTTTTTATAAATGTTATTTTCACACATCTCCGTCTTTGGAAGTTTAGCAACTGTGTCTACATTATGTAATCCTCATTAAGAAATCTTCCTTATTGTTTCCCAAAATTATATTCACACACCTTCTGGTTGCTTCTATGACCCTCACTTCCCTCCAGTAGTATTATTAGGACCCGATTACTCTCACAATGCACAACACTAAATGTTATTTTAATGAAGGAATAAATGAGTTCTCCTGGGTACAGACCAAATTTTATCATTGTTGTCACTGCCATGAGGCACAGCAGATAATGAAGAACTCCTTCATCTCCCAAACACCCCAAGAAATAAAATGGATTAAGGAAGGCCACAATGTAAGTAGGATAATATTCTAATGGCCAAAGAAAAATTGTCTTAAATTTTCATCTGGGGTTGTGTTAATATCACCCAAGTTCAGACCAAATAACACTTTTATAAAAATAGAAAAAAAGGGATGACTAATATTTGGGTGGCTTTTTTTTCAACTTTTTATTCAGTAAATGTATTATTTTTGTTTCTTGTCCTTTTCTCTATCTTGCAAAGAAACATGAAAAACTCTGCATAAAACATAATTCTTCCTTTATAGACTCCAAATAAAACAGTCTCTGAATGTCTAAATCTTGACTTTTCAGATGAAAAAAATCTTCTTTTTCAGATTTTAAAGCCCCAGTTCTCTAACATTAATGTTTTAAAAGTAAATGTACTTGTTCTCTAAAAAGCCAAATAAGTCTTTATTATTCTGTATATTTCATGTCCTCCCCCCAAAATACATTAAGATAATCCCTTTTGTTGAATGTTTTGCACATATATTTGGTTGTCAAATAGAACTTTGATTGAAATTTGTGTTTTAACCATTGCATTTCTATCCACCTACATACTGAACAATTTTATTTTAATAAATACATATTTACATTATCATTTTTGTTCCACTTTAAAAAATATTAGCACTAATATGTCTTAATTTACTAATAAATATATTTATGATTTTTAGTTTTACTAATGAATGGAATTATATTTCTAGAGTTCTAGGTAAATCACTATTTAAAACTCACTGATGTCAAACCCATTCAGCACCTCAGTCTTTTAAGTCGACTTATACAATATCACATACATGCATCTTCTGCCATTTAATAAAGCAAATAAGAAACTACTGTGACATTTTCACTTTAACGTTATAAATCAACTTTTTCACCACCTAGGGTAAATGCAAGATTTCTCATCTTCCTCTTTTTCCTTCCTGCCTGCCATAACCTCCCCACACCCAAGTCTGGGAATTGATCAGAATCAAGGGGCAGAAATATCACCTTCCAAAGATAAAAGGCATTACTGAAGTTGGAGGAAACGGACTGATCATATTTTGTAGGAGATGAGTTTTCAAAGTGAGTGAAAACTTAATGCAAGGAAGCACGAGGCATCTTTTCCATCTTTTCTGTCAGAATGGTGAGAAGACCCCTGGTTTTTATTTGCCAAGCACAGAGCTTTGTCTTCTTGGAACTTTTTTTCTCCTACACATTAGTGGATTGCACAGCAGTGGTCCTAGCCTGAAAATTCTTGTGGCAGGCAGCTGAGGCAGTATACGAACGGGGAGCAAACCCTATTTTTGTTCTCTTCCTATTCTATTTTCTGTAATACCGGCAGTGGTTTATTTTATTTTATTTTTCTCATTAGAGTGATCAATTCTGGATTCATATTTGGTTTAGGATTAATCTTCTGGCCTTGAAGAAAGGGTGCTCTCCCGACCCCATTTCAACTGAAATATACACTAGAGGGCCAGTCTTCTAGACAATAGTAAAGGTTTATTTTACCTTTTTTTTGTATATAGGAAGGGAGGAGCAAATAGACCAAGCATAGGATTAGGTATTCTGGGGTACCTTGGTAAAGATAAAATCATACTCTTTAATGTAACTCCATGATTGTATGAGTGGGCCAACTAGGAAAATCACACCAGACTCAGTTGTGAAACAATTCATATCATATTCACCTAATGTGAGCAGGATGCTCTTGACTAAAACCATTTCATACCATGCTGGAGTGCTGTGCTTTTTCAAGGAAAGTTCAAAGTAAAAATTGAATAAGTATGTATATATTACTGTTACAGGGAAAATAAGATGGGAGTAAATGTTGGAGTTAAACAGTTTCCCCATTATATGACCAGGGACCTAATTTTGGCAACTATGGAGACTGTAACGATATGGAGAGTCAAGTTAAAAATCACTCTAGAAACTTATGGTTCTTTAATAGATATTGTTAAAGACAGTAGGTTTTAGGAAACATTATGAAAAAGCTAAAAGGTATTTGGATGAAGTTTGAGATGTGAATTTGAGATTAATAATTAATAAATTTGGTCTATTCAGCATTCGTGGATATTGCTATTCAAAGTACAAGTGTAAGAGTGAAGGAATATTGGATCCTGTACTGGAAATTTGCAGTAGATGTAATTCATCTCTATATCACTTGATCTTTCAGGATGGACATTTACATGGTTTTGTGTTTTGGCTTATGCACACACTAGCATTGCACACACACACACACACACACACACACATACACACTCACACATGTACATTGTCATTTCAAATGAAATTTGGGGTTTGGATTGAATGACATCAAATTACTTTGTGGATAAACAATAACAAGAGAGTGTAAATCTATGCAATTAGCCCAGGAAAAACATTCCCCAAATGGACATAGAACCAAATAATGAATCAGTGGTAAAATGTTGAGAAATGATCTAGTTGTACCCTGGTATTCCATAGATGATGCATAAGATTTAGAGAGGTATGTATGTATTACTATTAGAGAAGAAGTATGTATTATTAAAAAAAATAATATGGATAGTGGTTGCTCTTTAAGCCTGGGTCTCTGTGTGATACATATAAGCAGAGTTCCATGCCATCATAATATATATATATATATGATATATATATATATATATAGTGATATATATATATATATCATATATATATATATATCACTATATATATATATATATATATATATATATATATATATATATAGTGATGATAGTTGTGTTCCAGAAAAGGAACTGGCTAAACTATTTAGTATGTGGTTGTTGCTAATAAATACTGTTTTTTATTCTTCGAATACAGTAAAAATGATGCACTAACAAGGTGCCATGATTTTTCCGCAAAACATTTCTTCATTGAAATTCACTTTTTCCTTTAAAAATATGAGATTTTTAGTGTAATTCCCATACTTCCTCCCAAACAGTATTGATTGTACTAATCATTGTACCTATATTTTAAAGTAAGAAGAAGTCATTACTTTCACATAGAAATACTTTAAATGTATTTTTGTATACTTTACATTTACTTAGGAATTACAAATGAAAGAAAAATAAATAAAAACCAAAGTAAAAAAAAATCACTCTCATAGCCACCTGTGTTAGAAGAAGATATTGGGATAACTTTTTTGTTTGCATAATTCTCAGACACTCTTTAATCACAGAAAATAATGTATAATTCCCTAAATTATGTCTATATCACACTTAGAAATATTTTAGAGGATTTCCAGTAATTTCAAAGATGTACAAAAAAGATAACACAAAAATCGTTTTGTTGATAGCAATTTAGGTTTGTTTTTATTTCTACATTAAAGTTGTGCCTGATTAAAAATAAATTTGTATGATGCATCATTACTGCACAAAGCTTTTGGCTCTTCCTTAAGTATTGATAAACTGATGTTGCAAATTATATAAGACACAGCATCACAAGTCTGATAAACATGCCTTATTCAAAACAATTCCAATTTTTTTGTATTTCATGAATGTTGGAGGGTTTGTCACCACCCTCTCATCTTTCCAATGATAATAAAACCCAATAAATAAATTAATAGAGTTTCTGATTTTATATATTGAGATTACACATTTTAACCATAACTAGATTTTCCCCATCAATATTTCATCTTTCATTAATGAATATTTGTAGGAGACACTGATCTACTTTATAATATGCTGAAACATGTTCATCTTTACCATTACAGATCTTGACATTTCAAAGTCTTGGTAATCAACTCATAAACTCCCCAAATGGAATCATTTTTATCCTCCTTTTTGGACTGAATTGTGAAAAAGTTAGTGGATTGGAGGTTGAAAAAGCAGCAGTTTTCCGTGTAAGCAAGAAAACAAGAATCCAAGTTAAGGATATCTGCTGGTGGGAATAGAGGAAAAAACAAAGCTTTTTGAAGTTTCAGAATGGAAAACGCAAAAAAAAATTTTTTTAAAAAGAAAAAGAAAACAATCTCAAGACAGTTGCTCAAATTCTGAAGTTGTATGGGATGGAAGGTTAAAAATCTAAGCCAAAACTTCTGAAAAGCAAAGAGGGTTATCTGACATTCTCAGTGTTGAGAAATATGTATTACATTTCCAGTCATGCTGTCAGAAGGGCTATGGTGAAAACAAAAAGGCTTTCATCTGAACTCTGAAGAGCTATGCCTGACGAGTGGGACAAACCCAAGGTGTGCAGAGCCATACCAAAACTGCAGTCTGGGTTTCAATCTGGCTTTCAATTTGATTAAGCTGATGGCTCCCACATCCACCTACCCACTACAGAAAAAGATGACCTCTCTCTGGAGGAAGTCAACACTATTTGGAGCCTATCCATTTTTTAAACAACACTTATGCCATTTGATTATATTACAGGTCATTTAACAGTCTAATTATTCATTGGAATGACAAGAAAGGAGACCAAATAACCAACGACCAAGAGAAATAATAAGAGAGTAAGATATTGGGGTGATTTAAAAGGATTTTGAAATAACAATTCATGGGGTGCCTGGGTGGCTCAGTTGGTTGAGTGACTGGCTTTGGCTTAGGTCATGATCTCACCGGTTTGTGAGTTTGAGCCCCGTGTCGGGCTCTGTGCTGACAGCTCAGAGCCTGGAGCCTGCTTTGGATTCTGTGTCTCCCTCTCTCTCTGCCCCTCCCCCACTCATGCTTTGTCTCTCTCTGTCTCAGAAATAAGTAAACATTTAAAAAAATAAAACAAAATAAAATAACAATTCACATATTCAAAAAATAAAGGCAAAGAGACAGAAAAAAAAAAGATGGAGAATTTTACCAAATAACTAGAGTTTACAAAAATAATTAAAAGGAATTCTAGAACTACAAATCAAATAACTGAAATTGAGACCTCAACATATGTGTTTAACAACAATTTAGATAAGTTAGAAGACAGGTTTTTAGAGTTGAAGATGAGTCAACAAAAAATCTGTAAAATCAAAACAGAGGGGAAAAAAAGAAAAATATAGAAAACAGCAGAAGACCTATAAATGACCCAGTCAATTTGTCTAACATGCATGCAAAAGATGTCTAGAAAGAAGAGAGAGAATGAGGCAGAATAAGTATTTGAAAAGTTAACCAAAGATTTTTCAGACACCCACAGATAAGCAAGATAAATACAAAGAACATCAAACCTATCCCTTCCCTATCCAGCCCACCTGTATCTTCTAACAGTATCCCCTTTAGACCCAGAACTCTCCACCTCAGAATCTGTTTCCAGAGAATCCAATTTAAGACAGCTGTTTTTGTAAAGATAGCATTATGAGTAATTGCCTTAAATCGGTGGCAAACAATTGCACTTGTATCATTTAGAAAAGAAGAATGAAGAAAATGTTTTTCTACATACTTATCACATGTAAATTTCGGTAGTGTCTCTTTCGTGTAATAATTATGTGTTAAGACTATATATATAGCCTTTCTTGTTAGAGTGTTGTTTACTTGTGTTGCTAAATATTAGTTTATTTTTTCTTATGCTCCATTTGTTCAGACATGAACTAACCCATATGATCAAGCTTCTAAATGAACATTCATAAGCTTTTCATGATATTTCATGTTTAGAAATACTCATTGGTCTACACTTGAGAATCTGTGCAGAATCAACTTGTTGGGGCTCTATTTTCTATTAAAGAAAGAAGGGATTAGAAAATCAGTTTTATAATTTCTAAGCTGTGATATTATGTATTTTATTTTTTAAAACAAATATCCAAAAATTTGTCAGGGATGTGAGACAATAACTCCCCAGGAATCCTCCATTAAAAAGGAAATGTGTGTCTAAGCAGGGTACAAAATAACCACCTGAAGTCATATGACACTTCTTGGCTTGCAAACCAAACCATTATTGAATTTGTTTTTAATTAAAGGAGGCACTTTGGTTGGGGTTTAAGTTATTTTTATATACACTCTTACTGCACAATGTGTTTTTCCTTGCAAAATTCATCACAAGTAGAAATAGAATTTTCTTTTGTGTCTGTCTCTTCAGTTTGATGTAAGCTCCATTAGGAAAAGGAATTTTGTCTGTTTTTCTGATAATGTCTTTCTATAGTATTAAAAGCTACCTACAACATAGCAAGTGACAATACATATTTTCTGGGTAAATAAAATAAATGAATAAATTAATATTGTTCATATAAACTTTTTATTTGGATATATCATATAATTATGAATATGTATTTATTAAAGTTATGGGGCAATGCCATTATAAGAACCAAGAGAGACACATGAGGAAAGCAACAGATGTAGAAATACTGCAGGTTCTAAGTGAATGTTAAGCACTCCACCTGATTTCTTCAAAATAGAGTACAAAGTCCATATAAGATAGACTGTGAACAAAAGACCATTGCATGACCATGAAGATACTATCTAGGGAGCCTCACTGCTGTCAACGTACATATTTCTTTTCTGCATCTGAATAGGATGTTACTGTTTCTCTGATGATTTCATCAACTTCGCATATATGTGTCTGAATATGCAGATAAACAGATACAACTAACTGTATTTATAAAGATATCATCTAAGAGAAGAAAATACTGTGAATGAACTACTTAAGAATCTACCTAATTCATCTGGATTTATAGAAAACTTTTAATCTCCACACATGCAAACAAAGTGGACTGCATGTCCGTTTATCAGTTCATGCAGGAACTGAATTCCTTTTTTTTTATAATTATCAGGAGCTATATCTTCAGGTAAATGTTAGAATGGCCTGTGTTAAAAGCTTCTTAGTGATTTATTAGTATTAAGCTAAAGTAATACTACAGAAGATTTGTATGAATATTTTCTGTAAAAGTAAAGATCACCTTGTCAGTTGTTTACCTTAGATTTTTCTCTGTAAAAGTTATTGTGAGCTTTAATTTTCTGATTTTCCACTTTGTAGACTCTACTGCAAAGAATGCTATATCATATAGAATATAGTGCAAATAATAAGCATTCTTCATTATTTGTCGTACTGTTATGAGACTTGGTGTAGCTTTATTAATATTTTCTTAATTCAATCCCCAAATGTAAAGGGAAAATATGAAATTATAACTTTGAACATGAACATATGAATTGTAATATGAAAATTCCATGGCTAGTGGGAGTCCAGTGTATTTTGCCCAAGAATTTCCTGGTGTGATAACTTCCTGACATAATAAAATGAAACAGAAATAGGAAACCTTGCAACAGAATGAATGAACATTTCTGTTTCTGGGACAATTAGACATGCCAGATGGGGACAATCATTTGAGGTTTGGCATATATTTGGTTTAAAGAATGAATTCTGCCCATCTGAGTCAACAGTGATTGAACACCTACTCATGCAGAACGCTGTTCTAGATGCTGAGGATAGACAAAGAAGCAAAGACATGGTCCCTGTTCATGAAAGGCTTATTAAAAAAAATGGATCATTGGTTTTAACCACTAGTGGAGGAAGACCAAGATTAATGAAGAAAACACATTTTTCCCCAATTTCTATTAAATCTTAATAGTCTTGTAAGAATTGAATGTAACATAATTGAATAAATACTGGCCTTGAAGTTAGAACTCCTGGACTTAAAATTCTAATCTGCAGCTTATCTGCCATGACCTCAGCAGAATTAAGTCATCTCTGAGTGACTTTTTTTGCTTTTGTTCAGTCATAAAATGATGACGTTGGGATTGTATTTATGATGTATGTAAGCTTCCAACAGCATTTTTTTAGGACATGTTAAGTACCTATTTTTACTTATTTTAACAAATGTTCAATGCTGCATGTTCAGTGTTTATATTTAACAGTTTATTAGCATATATAATATATTATCAGTGTTTAATATATTCAGTATAATAGTTTGTGATTTTGTATATATTGTAGTATATAAACAATTAATGTATCATATATAGTATATATATTCAGTATATTTAGTGTTGCTTGTTTGGTATATTACTAGAAATTAATAGATTAAATCAGTATTCAGAAGAGACCATTTGACAAGATAAGTGAATAATTTTACCTTCTGTAATCCTTAGGTTGATGACTTCATTGTGAGGTAGAATTCATTTCTTGCACTACCCTTTGCAGTATGGTTTTGCTACGCTAAACAGAAGTGATTGGGTAAGTTTCTAATTTAAGATTTGACATGTAAAGAGAAAAAACAGAAACTCAAGACTTCAGTCATATACACCAAGCTTAAACATACAGGTGCTTCCAAGAGTTCAGTGCCCCAAAACCTAACCACAGTTTATGATGGAATATATGTATTGCCAAATTTGGGATAAGCACCACCATGATGGTTTTCTAGAGAATAGGGTGACGTTGCAACAAAACTTAAATTCACCAAGTCAACATTGCAAAAGGGGATCTTAATTTGAAGTCAACTTTTACATATGTAATATTTCCTTTAAATTTTATTTCACTTATTACAGTGCTTCATGGATACTAATTTAATTACTATTCACGGTGGTATTTAAAGAGTTAAACAATAAAACCTGATGACTTTTTTCTTCAAAGTCTCCATTTATACATCTGGACAAAATATTCTAACTACAGCCCAAGACCCAGTGAAAGAAGCGAAGTAACTATGAAGCCCAAGTAAGTGCTTAAATCATTCAACCATTTATCATTAGATGACAAATATCACACCTCATATGGAGACAATAATTCTGACCTATCTCAGGAAATCGTGAGGACAAGCCTAAAGCATAGAGCTGCATGCTCACACAATATGAAGCAGCTATACTGATATATGGAACCAGACTAGTATGTATATGTGTAGCCTTCAATTTCCAAGTCTTCTCTTCCTGTCCTCTTCGATGATTGGCCTAAAATGTAGGCTCAGACTCAGAAAATAATAGGGCAGTGTAGGGTAGCGCAATTAGGTTGTAAGTAGAACCATGTTCAGAATAGGAAGCAGATGCATCCTCTGAGAAAAACAAAAAGAATGTGAACTCTTGTCAGCAGCAAATTAATCAATCTCTTTCTTCTTACAAAGGTTATGTTAAAACTATATCTAACATAGTTTGCAAAATGCTGAATTTGAAGAGACTGCCAGTTTAAAGAGAATACTCCTAGACAATTCTAAAAGAGCCAGATTTTTCCTTTTCTTTAAAGAGACTAATAATATTTCAGATATGATGCTGCTGGGCTTTGGAGGAAAATCCTTTTTTTTTTTTTTTTGAGGCCGATGCCACGCAATAACCCCCGTGCAGTTGAAATTCACCAAAAAAAATCTTCATTTGGGGTTGCCAGGGACTACTTTATATCTACTTAGTGGGATACAAAAAAGGACAATATCCTCCAAATACATTAATCTGCTTAATCTTGTATCCATTATGTCCCAGTGGTGGAGTTTTCGTTATTAGAAAAATTATAGCATCTTTTATCTGATGAAACAAACCTTTATTTCTAATTTGACAATGCCTACCAATTATTGAGAACCACAACTGTGTCAGGCCAGTGCATGACCTCTACAAAATTGTCTGCCTTCTCATAACATCCCAATGAGAAAGATATTATTATCTACAAATTAGAGATGAAAATACTGAGGCTTAGAAGTAAAGTAATTTGCTCAAAGTGGCAATAGATTATAAGGATTCAAACTCAAGTGTATCTGACTCTATAGTCCATTATGAGATGCTCTATTATTTGAGCTCTCTGTTGTTTTTAAAGAAAAACAAGTAATTCATCCAACATATTAACTTTAAATCATTT
The DNA here is from genome assembly GCF_018350175.1 of Felis catus. Lineage (NCBI taxonomy): Eukaryota > Metazoa > Chordata > Mammalia > Carnivora > Felidae > Felis > Felis catus. Next base: position 26,581,147 of record NC_058385.1, on the reverse strand, counting down.
TTTACAAGCCAAATGGAACTTTATGTGGAGTTAACCACACATATTGTTTACAATTATATCCAGTAAAAATCCTTTAAGAATAGTTCCTGTATTACTATTGAAAAAAAAAAAAAACACATCTGTTCATCTTTTGTCTATTCCTGTAGGAGCAGTTGAGTGCTCTGTCCCTTTATCTGCTGCAGCCAAATCCAACTAAGAACATTTGAGCCTCCACATCTAAAACCTTCTCTTGTGCAAAGCAACATTTCTCCTGAGCCCAGTCAAGCTCAGTTTTGACTGTTACTGTGTAATTCACATGGTCTGATATTTAAAATGTGAGGGTAGAGAACTGACTACATGAGACAGTTTAAACTGAAGAGATTTTCATTTCTGCGGTGGGGGGCGGGGGGACAAATATTTCTTTGGATAAATGTATCTCCATTAACAAGTGCTTTATCATGCTACTCAGCGATTTTGCTTCCTCAAGGCCACTTATTAATTATGAGAAGGAAAATAATACACTACATTTTACCTAAGCAGAATTTATTTCTTGCATGAGCAAAAATTTCATTTAACCTCAAGCACAGAATAACATATTTGAAATATTCACCTAAGGGTAAGAATTGTTTTTGCACTTTACATTTTTGTTGCTTATCTACTGAACCTCAACCCCTAGATTCATACTAAACCATGTGCAGCAGAAATACAAAATCCTTCAGTAAACGCATTTTTGTAAAATTTAGACTTCATGTAATAGAACTCCTAATTAGAAGATTATCAAGGTTCATCAGAAAATCAGTTTCTAGTCCTAGATCCACCACCAGACATGAGGTGGCTCACAGAATTTCTCTATTTTTATTTCTTCATAATTTTAAAAACAAATGTATGGAATCTCCTGCAAATTTAAATCACTGATGAATAATAATTTCCTTTAAGGACAATACAAATTAAAATTCCAATGTATATGTGAGGCTAAAATGAAAAAAAAAAGCAAGTTGGCATCTTCATTTCATTTTTTCAGCCTTATTCCCTTTGTCTTCCTTTTGTGCCTATTTGTTTCTTAAATGCTAGCCTGCTTTCCCTTTTAACTATGGGCATTGCACTGTAGCGCCTTTTTTCTTGACTACATGTATACAGTTGAATTTAACAGTAGAGGAGTTATACTTCCAGATCCATCGGGGAAAGAAGTAAAAGCTGTTCCACAGAAAGTACTCTTCTCCCCAAATATCTTGTCTTTGCCACAGAGGGCTAACATGCATGTCTCTCTCAGCATAAAGTGTCCTGAAGGTCGGAGAGCAGTGGAGGTGTCACGAATAACAACTAATCCATTTATTCCTACAGGGGGATTCACAACTGCTTGTTTTTCAATAAAATGCTATTCTTTTTGCTTCTCAATAAAATAAAAAGACATCAGACCAGAAATCCTGGCTAATTTGTTAAGAGGAAAATATATCTGGGCAAAACAATGTACATTTATTCAAGTGCATACCTTGAGAATTAAAGCAAGTTTCCCTGAAAATGCTTTTAGACAAGCTAACTAACCCAGTCTTCTAAGGTCATACAGGTAGTACAGTTCTTTGTGGGGCATAAGGAAAATAAAGCCCTGCATGCTTGTTTTCTCCAAAATAATGAAGGTTGATGATTTGGTGCAATTATTCCATTTGTTTGCATTTTGTTTCTATTCCCCTTTTAGCCAGTGGAGCTATGTCCTTTTCCCAGAATAGAGTGTGTCCTCACTGAAACCTCACAAGTGACAGCTTTTGACAGTATGGTGCAATGTAATGAATCTCCCTTCTTTCTTAGACTGTCTCATCTTGATATTCCAGCTTTGTCTTGTATGCCTTCTCACACATAATATTCAGTCATCAAGCACACTGCATTTTGGCCCAGATGTTAATTTGCTGATGTCAGGTGCACAAATGCAATCATTTCCACAGCTAGACTTACTCCTGTGACCACTTGCTTCCCACTTTTGCCTTTTTTTTTTTTTTTTTTGGTCATTTATTTCTATTGCAAAAAGTGTGTTGTAATTTAAATCTTCTCAAATTTAGCAAACAAATGCATTAATGTATATTTTATATTTTGAAAATATATTTGTGAATGCCTTAGGAAAACTAGAGAAAATGTGCCAGGGTAAATATTCAGAATTTTTCTTCAAAGTATCATAAGTCTTAGGTCTGTTAAATGCCAACTAAATACATATAGAGCCATTTCCATTGTCAAGGTGAAATTCATAGTCCTCAGTTTCTACAGTTGCATCACTTCCTTGACTAAAATTGCATTATTGTGTTACATGTAGTACATATGTGTGTATGTAGTAATAGTTATTGTTTGGAAATATCCTGAGCAAGTGAGACTATTTCAGCATTATGGTTTAAGACATTTTAAATTGAATTTTATTCTGGTCCATTGGCCAGGATTAGTTAACCCATTGTTAATGCTTTTTTTCTAGAATATCTTATGATATACATACTAGAATTTTCTGTTTGTGTTTAAAGTTTACTTTCATAGTACTTTCATTGTTTTTCTCCACACTTAGAAATTAGAATCGCAGCAATATTAGATGCTTACTGAAATAATCCGCAACTACTGAAATGAATTCTCTGACTCTGGAAGCTACTATTTAAATAAATATTCTACCTCTTCTCCACCTACCAAGTTATTCTTCACTGCATATTTGTAGTTTCAAATTGATACAGTTTATTTAATGGTTGAAAATATGTTTTGGGGCACCTGAGTGGCTCAGTTGGTTGACCATCCAACTTCAGCCCAGGTCATGATCTCATGGTTCATGGGTTCAAGCCCCACATCAGGCTCTGTGCTGCCAGCTCAGAGCCTGGAGCCTGCCTCAGATTCTGTGTCTTCCTCTCTCTCTGCCCCCCCCCCCCACCGCTAGCTCTCTCTCTCTCTCTCTCTCTCTCTTTCTCTGTCTCTCTCCCTCAAAATTAAACATTAAAAAATTTTAATAAAATAAAATAGAGAAAATGTGTTTCAAGGTATAATTACATAGGAGGCTAAATCTCAGGTATGGATATACCAGAAAATTCTTTAATCTCTATAGTCTTGAGCTTCCTTACCTGAAAGTGATAGCAATAATATTAACTTTAATCAATTGAGATGAAGACTAAATGAAACAATGCATGTAAGACAACCAATATAGACTTTAGCACATACTGAGCGTTCAGTAAGTGGTAAGTATTCTCATTAATTATAATGGTATTTTGAATGCTCATCAAATAATTTTGAATAATTTAACTTTAGATCAGGCTTAAATTACATTCAACTTCAAGTTAAGAAATGTGGTTATTTGATTATCCAAGAATTGTCAATATTTCTTGTTTCCACATTGGATGCTCTGTAGGGCACTGCAAAATTTTCTCTTAATTAAATTTCACATTTTCAAGTTTACATGGTGGACATTTTGTTCAGTCATTCTTGAGGGTTTGGGCCTCTATTTTAAAGGAGCAAGGCATTTGTGATGCTCTCAGCGAAGGTCTTCAGTTATGTATGAGTTTGACTTTCACTTCCAGTTGAAGCATTTGAATAGTTACAGAGAGTTATTGAATAAAATTGGGGAAGTCTCTAAGATGATTTAAAAAAAAGACCTTATCAGGTTTTAGAGGTGAAGGGAATGAAGCAAACACAAAACAAACAAACAAACGATACCAAATTTTGCCCCATCAGCAATAGGAATATTAGCAACTAAAAACGTGGCTTCAATTAGATATGTCAGGCACCATGCCATAAAAAAATGTACTGTTAACAAGTAAGTCCAAGCTTTTTAAAGACTTATATTTGTTATTTTATTTTTTGAAAATAATTAGTTGAAATCTTAAATTAATTGATTTGTGGATGAATTCTTCTGGGCTGTTTTGAGATATCTAATTAATTATGGTAAACCAGCCTTGGCTTATTTTTTGCCTTATTTCAAATCAAGAAGAATCCAGATACAGGGCACTCATGGCTACTTTGAATCCAGTCTACTTAAGTGTTATATAAGTGGAGTATAAAGAAGATGGAAAAGTAGAGAGAGGAAAGTAGAGAGAGAGTCAGTGGCAAGAATGATAAAAGATGGAATAATTCTAATGGGAAAATTAGGTTAACTTTACCAGGAGCAAAAGAAACCTGAGGAAAAGGAGATACATGGCATCTATGTGAGATAGCTCACAGGCTCTAACATTTTGGATCTGTCTTTGTAAGTGAAACCAAGAGATCAAGGGTAAAGAGGAAGACCAAAAGAAGAAAGCACTGGATCTGAATTTAAAGTTGTACCAGACTTAAAAGAATAGAAAGAATAAAGACGTCTTCAAATACAACTAAAAATGTGATTTGGGCATATATTCTAATAATTTGTCAGCAATTGCCATGAAGTTTTCAGGGCCTTTCTTATAAGCAAGCATCAAAATGTCACCTTTTCTAGCCTTCAGAAGGCAGGTAAATAAATAAAAAACACAACAGGGTGGATTCCTGAGCAGAGGGTATTTTCAGAACTGGAGGAAGCTGTGCCATACAAGTATTTCCACATCCCTAATACTCAAGTCTCCTTTAATGTGATGTAGAAAATTATAAAATCCATGAATGATACAACCCATCCTGTATGATCTTTTCCAATATGTTTTTTGCCATTTTGTTATCTAACTTCCCACTAGAATATAACCTTTTCGAGGGCAGGCACTTTGCTATTTTCTTCACTGTTCATACCTAGGACTTCGATCAGTGTCAGGCACATGGTAGGACTTAAGGAAGTAGTTATTAAATGAATGAACTTGGCACTTTTGGATTCACTTAAACCCAGCAATCCTTGCCTCATAAAGTCTCTATATCTTGTGAGTCTAATTTTCCTGAAGCACACATTAGTATCTATTCCCTTATATTCTACTCAACTCTCAATGGTCTCCACAGTTTTTGATAATCCTGCTCACAGTCCTCTAAACCTCCGTCATACTGATTCCATCAGATCACTGTGTTTCAAAAGTTGTTCTCATTTTCTAAACATTCCTTCACATTTTCCCTACATCTTTACCTGTCATTCACCCACACTCTCAGATGGAAAGGAAACCCTTCTAAGTATCGATATTTGGACTTCATAAACATCTGTGTATCTTCTGATTTCTTGCCCTACCAATTACCTACTTTCTTTCTTGTACCCTCCATGTCCACTAGCTCTTCATCTTCTGCCCGTTGTCAAATTCAAGTCTACATTGCATGAGGACTTGGTCCTTCCTCACTTCTTTTAATTTTACTACTCTCTTCCCCTTCTGTTTTCCCCACCTGACTTAGTTCATCTGGGCTGTTATAACAAAATGCCATAAACTGGGTGGTTTATAAATGACAGAAATTGATTTTTCATGGTTCCATAGTCTGCAAAATCAAAGATCAAGGAACAGATTGTGTCTCTAGTGAAGACCCGCTTCCTGGCATATACATACATGGCTTTTAGCTATGTCCTCACATGGTGGAAAGGACAAGGAAGCTTTATCAGCTTATTGTATAAAGACACTGATCCCATTCATGGGAGTTCCATGCTCATGACCTAATCACCTTCCAAAGACCCCACTTACTAATACCATTACTTTGGGGGTTAATATTTCAACATATGGATTTGAAGGTAACACAAATATCCTGACCATAGCGCAGGACATTGAAAACAAAACTGTGAGTACCCTTTCCTTACTACTCACATATTATTCTTAATCTTTTGTAATCTAGTACCCCTGCCTCATCTATTTCGGGAGACCTTCCATTTTTCCACCCCCTTTTTCTCAGTCTTGAATGGGTCGTCTGAAGCCATACATAAGCTGAGGGTTAAAGTTTGGTACTTCAATATTCTCACTAGATGCTAGAGGTCAGTCCAGCAATTCAGCATATTTTACAGGGTGATGGATAATATATTGGAGCAGGCACATAGCTAAGTTCATTCTCTTCACCTCATCTTCACCTAATCAGAATTAGTTAAAAGATGGCGATGCCTACAACGGTCCTAGAAGATTATTGAACACAAAGCCATCCAGTGGGGCAAATGGGCCTTTATTTATGTACCAATGGTAAAATAAGGTAAGAGGCACCCTATAATAGAGTATGCACTAGGCGCTATGGGGACACGGAGTATACAACATAATTGAGTCCTAATTGAGTGGGGAGGCAACCACAAGGAGGCTAAGACATCAATATTTAAGAATGGTTGCGAATAGTCACTTGAACTGTTGAGAGAAAAGAGAGATTCAGATATTGCTTCTCTAACATTAATGCGATCAAATGCACTAGTCTGTTCACAGCTCCTTCTGATCTCCCCATTTATTTCTAAGCAAATTATAAATTTCTAAATCTAGCATAGAGACCACCCAACCTGCTTTTCTAGACACCTAAACATTCTCCACAACATAAAGTACTCACCATTTTCTATACCAAAAATATATTTTCTCATTGTTCTTGCTTCCTTGTCTTTTTCCCCCAAATATCTTCTTAAATGTTTATACATTTGAAAATATAATCACCAATTATTGCCTCTCTAATTCTCCCTTATGGGGTAATTGTTTCTATACTATGATAATTTTCCATTGTATTTAAAAGACATATCACACAGAACCAATGCTTCACAGTAAAGAACCACATCTTAGCCATTTTTTGTGTGTTCCTCACAATCTAAAGAAATAATGCCTTTAAAACATTACCTTTTCAATACATTGTGGGCCAATATATAGCTTGATCAATAAGTTTTCCTAAGAAATACAGTTCTGCTCATTTTGTTTTAGTTAAGAAAGTCATTCAAAATTTTAGCCCTAGACTTCTATGAGTTTTTATAAGATTCTTAGTTAGTTACCTCATGATTAACCTAACACAACATTATTCTAAAAACAAACTGGACAAGCTAGATGCACTACAAAAGCCAAGGGCTTGCAATGAATCTCAGTATAATTACCTCATATAATTTTTACAACAGAATACAAAATGTGCCAAGGTGGAAAATATTGCTTATCACTTTGGAAAGGCAAAGTTCCATATTACTCAAGATAAAACTGCTTTCTCTTAAAGGAGCCCCAAACATTTGAAACAGAAAACAAAGGACAAAATATTTACCCAATTTATATGCTATTCAGTACATTAAGGAATAAATTCTTACAGTCATAGCTAACATAGAAGTTTTGGAGGGGGAAGTAATGTATTTTAATCCTAGCCATTGTTTTTTAGACATTATTTACTCTATAAAATGTACGGAAGCAGCCTGTATTCACTGTTGACCTCTTATGAACTCCTTTCATAAAACCTAAAAACTTTCAATACTACAAATGGATTTTAATGCTTTAGTTTTATATTTTATAGGGCCATCAAAAGACCTCTCCTTGATTTTGTTTTTCCCTAAATACTCATCCTACACCAAAGTGTCTACCATGGGCCAGGCAGTGGGTTTCTCTGAAAACACTACATATCTAAGAGACAATAGGGGGGTTAATAAAATTTTCAAGTTAGAAATGTTATAATAGGCATGTGTTTCCATTCATAAAGTATGTCTTGAACACACACAAACTATCCTTTGTCATCTGTTTCTGCCCCATTTCGAAATTATTCTCTGCTATTAATTAGAAGTGACTACAATTTGATTAATCTCAAACATGTGTCACATATAAACAATGTGGGGAACTGCACTGAATAGTTTTTCACTTAGAGTATGCATGGTGATAATAGAAAGAAGCCAAACCTAGTTGTTAAAATAATTTGAAATCTAATATTATCACACAAAGAGAATATTGTCAATGTCGTATTCTAGTTTATTTCAAGTATTAAATTCATAGAAGAGTCTGATTATATATAGTTTCTTAGGCTCAGAATCTAAAACTTCAGTGAACTTTTCTCTCTTGTATTACTACTAAAACTCTCATTTCTGGAATCTATTTCTTCACCTTGAGAAATTACCTGACTTTGGTCCCTGTTTGGTTTTTAATTTAACTCTTTTGGCAAAAGCTTCCGATATCTCCAAACTCACAGTGGACAAATACACATTGCCTTAGCTTAGAGAAAGGAAAGTTTCAATTAACAAGGGAAAAATGTCTTTTTTGCTTAATTTAAAGTATCATTATTAATATAGGATATGTACTAAAACACTCATTTTTCAAAGTGCTAATTAAATTTCCATAAATGCACTAAGCCTTTAACCAGATTATAAAAGAAAAATTAGATGATAAAGTAGTTGTGATTTAAGAAACAATGATTCCATTTAGGTTTTTCTGTTCAACTTTCTAACAAAAAAATGTTTTTCTTTCTTATTACACAGCCTGCAGTAATAAGTGAAATATAATCCTAATTAATTTTTCCTACAGCTGTATATAAATCAATAGCTGCAACATCCCAAAGGAAACACACACTGCACGGTCCTCCAGGTTCCTAATGAATGCAAATGGAATGACCTTTTTCTGACAACTATGAATATTATTTCACAATTTCACCATTGAAATAGCTGCCGTCAGCAATTCATACAGCAAACATGGAGACTACAATAGTTGTAAATAACTATCCATTATGGAAAGAAGGGAATGGAAAAAACTGAGCCAGAGTTAAGCAACTTTTAAGCCTCAAGCTTCATTTTTATGTTTCATCGTGCTATGAAAATTGTCTTAAATGTAACCAATCTTCATTTCAGTTCTTTCTCCACTATTTTAGGGAAAAAATAGGTTAAAATGATTCAATGCTTTACGTCATTGAATTGAGAAGTTTGGTATTGGAATACTTTTTTTTAAATGAAGTAAGATCAAATTGGTAATATTGTAAAGCTCTTAAATACTATATTCAAGTTATTAGAAGACTATGGTTCTCTTCCATCAGAAAAAGCTGCTGGAAAAATACGTGCAGAAACCCTTGTCGGTGTACTTATCATGACACAATACTGTTCATGCAGTGAGCATGCAGATGATTTTAGAAGCTATGGAAACACAATGACATAAGGAGGACACATGTGAGAACCTGAGAAAAGGTGGGAGTAATTAAATCACATTACTGTCCATTTTGACTGAAGAACCGCTTTACTCCAAAATACAATAAAGCTGCATGTACTTACACTAAATCATATTCAGTTTGCCACAAAACTTCATTATAGCCATGATGATGTCTCATTAAGTAGAAGTTAAACTCCAATTTTATAAGAAAAGTAATTAAATATGTTAAACCTAATTCTGCGGGTCATACATCTATATACTGAAAACTCCCATTGGAGTTCACTAGAGCCAAGAATATAATTAGCCAGTGGAGTTCAAACACTCATTGAAAATAGGACTTCTCAAATTGCAACAAGTTTCAAAAAGGGACTCACAACAAGAATACTCCATTTCCATACAACTCCAAAAATATCTCTTCCACCCCCATTCTGTAATTAATTTTATACGCAGGGTTGCAGACTACCATCCTCTAATCATTTGATATCCCAAATAGGCATTAGGGACATGAGGAGAATATAATGATAGAGAGAGATGAACTTACTTTGGTAAGTAGTTGTACTATTTTAGTCTAGAATCAGCTTTCTCTACTTTCAAACCTGAGAACTATTCAAACCCCAACCAATTTCTTGGAAGAGTTGAGAGAGCATTTCTGTGCTCGTTGTTTGGCAATATCAGGAATAGATGGCATTTTTTAACTGCATTAAACAATATCTACTTGATGACATCTCCTAAAGATGTCTATACTCCCACACCTGTAATGCTTTCATGTTCAAAATGAATCCCTGCTACATCTCACTCAATATTGATCTTTAAGGCATTTCTCCCAATCCTTTTCCCAGTGTGGTCACTGAACGACATCAGAGTTCAATAGGAAGATCAGCTGCTCATCCACTTTTTGCTAAAGCAATTTGTATTATGGATTTATTTTAGCAGTCTACAGTGGCAGTTGCTGTTTTTACTATTTAAATGCTTTGATTATCTGACCTTGCTTACTTTATCTTTCTAAGTGCTATGCATGGGCTTTAAAATGATCAATAAGTGGGGATTCCTCTACAGGATTATGTTGAAATCAATCTCAATTCAGACTTTTTGTATTTTATGTTTATTACTTGATCTGTCTTAATTGCATTTCTTGTTTTGGTAAATAAGTTTAAAACACATATATGATGATACAGGTAAGTCTTCCAAGAGCCACACGCATTATTAAAATAACCTGTACTCCTTGTACATTATTTTCTTCATTCTTTCAATGTGAAGGAGGAAATAATTCCTAGATATTTTATTCAAACACCTTTTCATTATAAATAAAGACCTGTTCCATTAGAAGAATAACATAGTTACATATATGCAAGTAACTGCAAAATCTTGAAGCGCATTAATATGCAATACTCACTGTGATAACTATGGAACTTCAAAAAGCTGTTTTTACGTACAGATTGCACATAAACATGTTTATAAAACTTGTCACAGAATAAATTAAATCATCATAGAAGAAAAACTAAAGCAATAATTGTGTCTGAAAATCAATAGGAAAAAACTATGAACTTGCTGAATATCATTAAAAAATTAATATGCAATATAATATGAAAAACTTATCAGTTTCATACTTTCATTACCAGTTTTACACAATTTTTATTTTTTGATTAAAAACAGCAGTAAATTGGAAGCCTAAAATGCTTTGCATACTCTTAAAATCAAATCTATGAACTTTAAAACCAAAACTCCATAGTAATGATCAATAATATTAAATAAAAATAAACTCTTAAAATTAACTGTATAAGGCATAAATGCCATGGAATATGAATTATCACACACAATTCTTAGAACTTGCTAAATCTTTGGTTTAATTTAGTCATATTTTATATCTTCTGGGCTGGTGTAGTCACATGAAGTTCTTGAATTTTGTCTCTGGATCAACTTATTCTAACGTGATTTTTCAACATCATAATTAAAAGAAATGCAAATGTGAGTTAAAAACAGGAACAGATGTAAACTTCTTTTAAAAAATCCCTTTCTTCAAATCCAATATAATGTCTAAATATCTCTGTCACCAGCTCTTACATAAAATTACAGTGCAATATTTTCCACATATGTAAAGTATAAAATCTGCAGTTTGCTCCAGTGACCAAAAATGTGATCAGTGAAGAACCTGAGGTAAATAAACATATGATTATACACAGAATATTTGCCATATGTTCACCTGTGCAAATACAACATTATTTTGCTTAAATAACTTTAAAAACTCTCACAGGCCTAGAGAAATATCACATATGTCCAATAGGCATATATTCACATTTCCATACTTTGAAATTATTGGCCAAATGATTTAGCATTTAATAATTTTCATTTCAGACTAAATTATAGACTATCAGTACAATAATTTTCCTTCTCCTGTTCACATTAAAGAAGATAGAAAATGTTAATGAATGAAAACAAAGCCATCACAAGATAATTTATTTTAATAGTTACAAGCATGAAGTTAGGGCAGGAAAATTAAGATGCTTAAACATGAAAAGAATGAGGACAATATGAGTAAGTTTAATTACCAAATAGTTGCTGTAACGGTTTTTCCTAAAACTGTCATAACCAGCTAGTTCCTTTCTACTGTTTGCGATAGAATAGTACTTAAGAGAAGTCATTTTCCAGAAAGTTTTGCATCTCTGTAGATCATAACCCTGGCAAGACATGTCCATACTTTTTTCCTCAAGTGGGTAAATGTTAAGAGAGAAGAATCCAAGTTTCATGATGCAGCAACACAAAGCTGGGAAGTGAAAATTATGTTGCAGCGGAGTCCTGAAAATATGACTGTAAAAGTTAATCAATAAAATGTCTATTCCTGTCTATTCACTGGAGGCCCCAGCTGCATAGCTTCACTCAATCGATACTACAAATTATTACGATTTCCAGGTTCCCACTGGACATTCAGAACAAATCTTTCAAGTGTAACAGGCTTATACTGAGTATATGGTGTGTGTTCTCTACATTTAGTTCAAAAAGAGAGGAGAAAAATAAAATCTAAATCCTATATGCTCCTTTAACAATTCAACTTTATGGAACCAACAACTTACAAGTCACATTTTAGTGTTAAAAACAATCTTCCCTTTGATTGCCAAATGTTTTACTACTTTTTTAACTGTTTCATATTTAGTTAAGAAATGACTTAATCTGGTAATAGATATTGGTGGTATGGTGTTGGAACTTGGCTACTTCTGAATGACTATTCCAATTAAATGAATGGAGGAAATCATTTTGAGATAATTACTTATCAAAAAGTCACTTGGAGACATTATCACTATTAGAAAGATGAATGTGGAAACTTGACATATATTGCAAATTGGAACAAGCCTCTTAAAATACACATTCTAGTTATTGTTTTTGTGATTTATATTAGCACATTTCAAAAATTATGTTTCAAGTTTTTTTTTTCCTATTTTTGTAAGATAAAATAAAATCATGATTTCTCAAGTGAGTTTCTCTTTTTTTGAAAAAAAAAAAAAAGCCCCAGAATGCTTCATTCTAGTTAGATTCTCCGCTCTCTATAGCAAAATTCAACCATGATTGCAAATTCTAGACACTACTCAGGTCTTTGACCTTAACTTTCTATACATTTTACCCTGCATCACTTAGTCAAGATCCAAAGACTTTTCCAAATAAAGGAATGACTGGGTGAGAGAACTCACTATGATATTCTCATGCTATATGACATCTGATGTGGCTCTTCCTTTTTCTGACTGGTGAATACCCTGGTGTCAGACAGTGCCCAATACCAAAGCGATTAATAAATCTGACCAACTCATGCCACCTGTGGATTGAGTGGAAAAAACAATAAAAATGAATAAACTAAGTTAGGACTTTTTACTTTGGTGAGGCTGAAAAGGCTTTGATTTTATTACACATTTAAACAGTAATATGTTTTTTCACGTTAAGGTACGTATCTAGCATGTAGGCATACCCTGTGACAATGTATATTGAGCTTACATTTAAAAAAAAAAAAGATGAACTAGTTTCCCTTAAACAACCATTGGTTTGATTATGGTCATGTGTCAGTCTCTTTAAATTCAACAAGTTTTGTAACATATAATAATATCTATACTTTTTTTGACTTCTAATTAGTTGCTAAAACCCATTGTAAATAGCTAGGCAAAAAAATACTGTTATAATTTTAACTACTCTCTTAGGTGATATTTATACACCTTACCAGCAGTTGCACATTGAGAGAGAATAGTACTTAATTTCATGATCAAGCTGTATTGGGAAATAAAACAGATACATATAGATCAAGTATATAGAACTTAAGTTTAGTCTTTCATTGTTATTTAGCTGGATGAATCGCTTCCTGATTTATTTACTTCTAAAAAGCCAAGATTGGAAGCAGATCTTTGCATGCCAGTTTGCAGATCAAAATTATATATTTTTTGTGAGTGTACTGAATAATATGCCTTTATAGTGGCATTTAACTGTAGAAAAAATGTTGGCATTATTTTACTAACATTAAGTTAACATGTACCACTATCATTAGCTTTATATTAGTGTTCACAAACATTTTTATATATTTCTTGTTATCTAAATATATCTTAAGTATATTATTCCCCTAATATAATCCAGCTTTTTAAAAGACCATAATATTTACAACAATAGTACATTACTATAGCCATTCCCAAAGAAACCTTGCCCAATATGCTTTTAATTCTTGGTACCAATTTCTACCTTTTTAATATTTGTGAAATGTGGTTTTTTGTTGTCTGAGTTCTGGCAGCTGACTAAAGGTACATTAATGGCAAACAGGGTTTATCTGAGTGTTTAATTTTATTTAGAAGCCTATAAAATGTCATCCTAGGTTGTAAAATTATTTTTAGTGCCTTCTAATATTAAACCATTGGATGAAAACACAGGAATAAATTCCTCATGAATAAATTTCAAATATTTTACTTTTACATTTTAGCATTATTAGTTAGCATTATAAACCATAAATCAGAAAAAGAATTTCAACATTCATCCTATGTAATATTTTGAAATCCTACTGATAGATATATTAAGATATGCAGTAAGTAATTAAAGTTTAGAATTTGGCTTCCAAAGATTAGTTAATATCAAATGCTTTTTTAGTTCTGGCCCCAGGATTGTGTTCAAAGGGTGAGTGACAGGAGAGGAAAAAAAAAAAGTTCAGGTATGTGTGCTTTATCTAACTGTGATTACTCAATTTAACCAGTGTTCGGTGAGTAAAGTGTAATTCTTGACAAATAGAGAGAGAGAGGAGGGGAGATGGGAGAGAGGAAGAAAGGAAGAGAGAGGTTCATCTGGGCTATGCTACTTTTAAAAAATTATTTCTAAAAAAGCCGTAAGAAAGTCAAGCAAAAGGCAGAAAGGATAGAATATCTAATTATCAGACACTCAAAAAAAAAAAAAAAGACTAACGTTTATTTGAAAAGTAAATGATAAAATCTGAAAACAGTATTAAGCATAATAATCACATGAAGATTTAGATTATGAAAGCAGAAATTAACTACTGGAGATGTTTCACTAAAACAATTTCCATGAATGTTTGAAAACAGTATAGATCTTTATTACTTTTCTTCATAGTTCCTTACATGCCTCAGTGGTCTGACCAAAAAACTCTACTCTAAATGTCTCTCAATTTAATAGTGTCTTGCTTAGAGCTGCTACTTTAACAAAAAAGAAAGGCAACAAGAGCCATATGTAACCTTTGGACTCCAAAAGGAGAAAGATGAAAATACCATTGGCAGATAGGTGCTACAGAAACACAGTGTATTCTTTCTCTTGCATCTTACCTTGAACATTTCTTGATAGTTAACAAGAAAGTTGAGCGCCACATCATTATTTAGAATCGGAATAGGACAGTCACACTGTTCAGCATGTCCCACTTCAGTTAAGAAATGATGCAAATTTAAAGTCTATCTATTTTGGAACGAACAATTTATTGAACAAGCTAGCCCATTTACACATACCCTTTTGCAAGACAGAGAGAGTTAAATATTAAGCAACGAAAGTCAAAGGACTGACTTGATTTTAGAATGTAAAGTAAAACTTTCTGAAATACTAAAAAGCAACTCACTTGTAATCATTTTTTTCTTCTTCAGAAGCAATAATCCCTTCTGTCACTGTCTTCAGCTCTGCCTGGGGTTTTCTACTGTTCTGTTCTTGGCGAACTGTTTCTGCTATTTGCTCAGTTAGCTGCTCTTGAGTAGCTTTCAAGCTGGATTCCATTAGAAGAAGTTTTTCATCTTGACTGGCAAGTTCTTGGGCTGAAAGATAAAACAAGAACATTGCCTTTTAAAAAAGTCAAGCTAATGTGTTTTTTTTTTTCTTTTGTTTTCGGTTTAAATTTTATGCGATGCAACTTTGAGGAAGATTTAAACAGATCCTTCTTGTCAAAATACAAGCTCATGCATTCCATTTTCTGATTCCTTTATTTAACGCACAAGTAAACAAAGGTATGTATGAAGGAATACAAGATGCATGTCAGTAATCTCAAGTTTATAAAACATTTGAATTCAAAAATTAGATGTCCTAATCAGACAACAATTTGCTGACTTTAATTGTGAGATTTCTGTTGCGACATAAGTGTATTAAACAGAATGACATTAACACATAGTATTTTTCCTTCTTTAGCACAGGCCTCAGATATATTTATATATATTCACACAGACAAAGACTGATATGTTATAAATTATGCCAAAATGATGGCCTTCCACTGATTTATTTTCATGTATAATATTTATGAAATGTAAGCACTTTTTCAAGGTCATCCAATAGATGGCAGTCTTTCATTAGACCAAAGCAAACCAGGCAGTATGCTTCAGCTCTCAAAAAATAAGTGATTTAAGACAAAGACATTTTTCCTTTGTTCTTTGTTGACCGTATTCCTAGAGATATATATCTGTACATTTTGTTAGAATATTTCCCCATTAAAAAGTATTTATCTGCTTTTTATTTTCCTATTTGCCTCAAATGCATGCCATGAAAGGAGAATATTTATTTCTTTAATCATATATTTGCATATATATTTATACACGTTATGTCATATAGTACATTTTTGGAGGTATTTTTAAATATCACTGCATTTTAAATCTCATTGCATTAAAGATCATGATACTTTATGAAAATCAGTCATTTCAATCTTGTAATCTAAAATGAAGAAAAAGGAAAAAATTCTTTTAAGACCCCAAAATCAATATAAATAGAAATGGAGAAGGCCATATTTGTATAAAAAAAGACCATCTTTGCTTTTAATGATTCTCATTTTATGTCCAAAAAATGATGTTTATACTAAGCTTCAATAAAGTTAGAAACCAAGGTATTACAGTCTGACATCAGAGGTATCTTTTACAGGCAACCTCGTAAAGAAGATACTCTATATAAATATTCTACATTTATCACTCATCTTTGAAGCTGAATGATGACTCCCTTATAAATTAGATCTAAGAATATCTGGTTCTCAGAATCTTTTATAGATTTTGAGCAACTGACTGCTTATATTTTAATAAATATGTGCATACATGTTCACTTTGTTTTCCTGCAAGTGTTCAAACTGACCAGTTTTGCCCCAGAAGAAATTACAGCATCTACTATTTTTATAGCTTAAACCTGCTATATATTAACAGTTTAAATTTGTGCCTCAGGAAACCACAGAGCTAACGCAAACAGCTAAATATTTAACAAGGAAGAATGCATCACCCAGAGCTCATCTTTATTAAATTCCAAATACATCGAAATCTCTCTGAACAAATGAGTTAAATGTTTAATAATTTCAACACATGTTAAAGTGTGGGGGAAAAAATCCAATAAAGAACTTACAATGAATGTGCTTTCAAAATTAAAAAAAAAATAAAAACCGTTCAAGCTTAAAAAATATGTAAAAGAACTATGGCCCTCCCTGCTCTTGACCAAATAAAAATGTAATCAAATGAAAGCAATTGACATTTTTGCAGTGATATGTTTTTAGCATTGTTAATGTAGTTGCAAAACTGATTTGGGTGCAGCATTTTATTTTGTATGCTTGTTCACCGTTCACAATACATATTTCTTATGAAAAAAGAAAAACGCACCAAACTTTTTAAATGAGTTTTGAGGAGAATTTTTAGACATCGACATTGAGAGGTTAATGGTCTTTAAGTTAAAAGGACCTGAGCAATCAGGCTACATGTAAATGACTATGGATATAAGAATGCTGAAGGAAGTTTTTTTTTTTTTTTTGAAGAATCTACTTGTACCAATAGACTGTCTTCAAGACTACTTGAGTCACCTTGTGGCACATACACAAAAGAGACCTTTTGTCAACTATGCATGATGTGAATTTTCTATGAAGTTTGCCGATTTTGAAATGACTAAGAGATTTATGCCTCACGGTTCTCCTAAGAGTCTACTCTAATTCATTATGTGCTGGTTAAAGGGGGTAAATTATTTTAAGTTTACCTATGCCTTGGACTTGAGCCCGAGTTGATCCCAAGCCAGAGGCGCTCGCAGCTGCTTGCTTTATTTACAATCCCTTTGTCAGACTTACAACTGCCCCAGGCTATAACATAGTGTACCTAATGTTCAAACTGGCAGGTAATCTTATGTCAAACATACTTCTTTGATTTAAAGTGATCAATAGATTCTTGTAAAGAGGTAATTTCTCTGATGTTTCCACCTTGCCTTTTTTACAGGTGATTCACACAAAAGCCTGCTTATATGATGTACGAACAATAAACAGAAAGCTATAATCATGTTTTTTCAGATGTTTCCGGTGCACAACGATTTTGGATCGATACTCTGTGTAATACAATTATCTGCAATGATCTGGTTGTATTGAAAAAGAATTTGCAGGAGACCTCTAGGGGGTTTTATCCAGAAACACGTATCTGGCAATGTTGTGAATAGTGGAAGGAAAAATTAAGGGGTTGACAAACGCTGTCTATTATGTACCCAGTAACTTCATTAATATTTTATTCATAAAAGTATTCTACCACAAAGTTGAGACAAACAAGCTCAAAAGTAATAATGATAATAATGTTCATAGCCTCATAGTACTTATTTATATAGAACAACAACAAAAAAAACCTTAACGAACATAGGACTTGAGAGAGATTCAATGTTGTGTGATTATTATGTACCATAGATTATGAGCAACATTGATTATTTATTTATGCTATGAAATGAATTCCTGTATTTCTATCTTATGTAAGTCATGTAAATACCAGTGGATGTGAAATACTTTGATGCCTCTTCAACTACTTTATTTTTTTACTAGACTGGTCAAATTCTAGACTGAGGATCAACTTGCATTGTTCACAAGCACTGTATATTAAGCCCTTTATTTCAGGCCTTTTTTTTTTTTTCTCCCTAAATGAAGATTTGCAACCTCAGGGAAAGGGCTAAGATACATAGTCTGTATCTGAAAGACATTATGCATTTTCTGCAAAGATCTCTGTGTGTAGAAACAACTCAGTTTTGTTTTTATGGTTCTCTTGAAGATGCGGACTCTTTGCATCATCTTCCTTAAAGCCCAAAACGTTCCACGTTTCCTATTTGGAGCCCCTAATCACACATCTGTGATGTGCAATTCTCTTTCATCAGACTAGAACAGATTACATTCTGGTGAAGTTCACAAATTGGGGTACACTGGTCCCTCTCACAAAGCCCCGCTCTATGCAGATTCTGCAGATCCCCTTCTGGCTGCTGCAGACCTGATCTAATGACAAAGATTGCTCTTTCGGATGCTTTCCTCCCAGTGTATCCCGGATGCTTGCTTTCAGTCTCCTGACCACACTGTCGAGGCTCATCACCTTACCCACTTTGACTTTGATGGCTTCCTGTGCCTGCAGGAGACCAGCTTCTGACTTTCTTAGAAAGTCCTATCTTTTTGCGTATTGCCTGTGAAGACAAAAAGCATTCCAATAGTGCCTCTTATGATGTACTTTTTATACTGCATCCTGCTATTTTGAGCTATAGGGTACTGGAGATTATACAGCCCCTCATTAGCAACTGGGTCAAGTATCCACATCTCTTTTAGGATCAAAACCTTAAAGGGACTCTCTTAAAAAAAAAAAGTCAGTTGGAAAGAAGAGTCACCATTAGCTTAAATGTAGTGTTAATCAATACGCAAAAGTTCAAAGGCTAAGGAAAGTATTTCCCATAATTCTTAGGGAATTAAAAAGGAGACTCGTTGGATCAAAATGAATTCTTTCTCTTTAAAATATGAAGAAAAATTTAATGAATACAAAAAGTGTATTTGATCTCTTTGAGTTAACACCTATATAGCTCTTTCATTTAGCTCTAAAGCAAACTGATGTGACACACAGGGAAATCCCTACACCATAAAGATAATTATGATACCCTCCTAATGACTTCTCCACACCACTTAAACTAATTAGCTTTATAAGAATACAATGTTTGTCACTTTCTTTTTCAATTTTATTATCTTTTTAAACACGTGTGTCTCCACTTTAAATTTGAGTGAGAAAAGACATTAAATATAATCAAAGATTTTGTATCCATCAATATGGTATTCCTGGCTAGGTTTTTTTTGTTGTTGTTGTTGGCTCCCTGCCACACCTTGACTCTCTATCATGCCCCATCATGCTTCTTTTAATCTGAATATTTAGTGTTCTTTCATGTCTTAATTACAGCAAATTGCGGCACAGTTGGCACCATTTCTTGAAATTAATCCCAGAGTACTTTGTTTCTGTCAAGCAGTCAAAGCCTTGGAGAATAATAGTAAATGTTATTGCAGATCTAAATTTAAATGACTGTCTATGTATTTAACTTAAGCCTTTAATTATTCGTGCCGAACTGTTTTTGGTTCAAATGTTAAACATTATTCATTGAGAATGTGGAATTATTTTAGACAGCTTAAAACCTGCAGATATGTTTGGCTATAATTTGAACACAACAATTATTTATATTAACATATTTTCTCAGGTGTACAAAGCTTAGGAAATGGCATGTGATATCTTCTTATGGATACATATTTCAACATTCCATCACTTCTGTCATTATTAATAAAAGGCATGGATTTAGGCCTATTCAATTGTAAATGGCTTTTCCCCAACGAATTGCTAAATTGTAGACCAGACCCCCCCCCACCAAATATATATATATATATATATATATATAGAGAGAGAGAGAGAGAGAGAGAGAGAGAGAGAGAGACTTGGTATTATTATTGCTGATGTCTTTAAATAATTCTAGATAATGAAGCACTTCAAAACTTCTTCCAAATCTAAGAGTTATAGTGTTTTGTTTGTTTGTTTTTCTATGGAAAACTTAACGGTCTTAGAACTCTCAATGGCCAATTCTTTTATTCTTCAATTCTGAGCACATTCTACCAATAATCTGCATTCAAAAAGAAAGCACAATTTTATAAACTAACATGAGTTTAAAAAGTCTAAGATAGTAGAATTCACTACTCATGCTTTATGAATGTATGTTGAAATAATTCAAAACTGGAAAATTCTGTGATGTAGAGAATACATACTTATGATTTGATTTCAAGTGATTGGCTTTCATGTTAATTTTTTTAACTTAATGAATAATACAAATTACATATTTTGTAAAAGGACTATACGTTTCAGTAAACCACACAGTAGGAGCCTGCGTATCACAGTGGGCCACTCTATGAACTACCATCAGGATATGAGCTCCAGGAAGATAAGGAATTTGCCTCATTTATCCATCTGTGTGTTGCCAACATATATACCTCTCTATATAATAAGCGCTTAGTGAATTGAATTGGATAGATGGTTTTAATTTCACCTGTCAGACGTGTCATTTTCTTCACTAGGAAATACGTGTCCTTTGCTTTGCCTCTGATATACAAAGTGAATGTGGAAGGATTTGCACTTAAAGTTTGGGCAGATTTATCTTCTAACCATCTACCGGCATAAATTCATAAATACTACAGTTTTATATGTTTTTAACCTCTATCCAAATGAAACTTGATGGCATTTCTATCACCAACACTTAAGGTACACACTGGATTTAGAGACAACAAGAAAAAGATGGAATCACAAAATTTAAGGTAAAATATATATTTCTCAATAATTCAGGAAAAAATGCATGAAGTGGTGTGTTTCCAGTTCCCTCTCCTTATCAATAGCAATGTGATTGTTGAACAGATATCTATTTCCCTGTTTCTCACAATCTCAAGGGTGCAGCTGATCTTTCTAACTACAAAGTTTCCTGGCAGCTGCAAAGTCGCTTTCAAGCTGTGTTATCTGCTGTTCTAGCTGAGCAAGTTCCACTGTGTGTTTCTGTTGGGCAGCTATTACATCGAAATGGAATGACTGCAAACTCTTTTCTAGCACTTCACTCGCAAGAACAGCTTTCTCCCCCACGTATTGGTCCAATGTATTAGCTGTTCCAGCGTTCCTGTCATCTGTGATCCGCTCATATTCTTAAATGCCCATCATTGTTTGCATTGCATTTAAGATCATGGTCAAAATGAGAAATTAATGCTCATGGTACCAGATATATTCTGTTCATTATATTCTCTAAATATTATTATCGACCTACTTAGAAAAAAATAAACAAGCATGTCTCTCTGGTAGTACAGCTAATGTAAATGTAGAAACTGAGGAATAGCAAAGTGAAACCAATTATCTCAGCCCTGGGGTAGTTTCACAAACACTGTTTAGACGTCTTAGGGAATCAAGAAGCTGTAATATTTTTGCAACAAATCTAAAAGCATAACTTCTGTATAATTTTTATATATAATCACAGTATTTCCCTTCTCTTAAGAATGATCCCAACAAGATTAATCAATTCCCAGATACTTACTTACATTAAAAATTTTGTTGCATTTTACAAAAGAATTTCATATCAATTTTCTCATTTCCTCCCTATTGTAAATTTGTAAAGTTATTATCAATTCATTTTATAATGAAAATAAACTCCAAATTCTTTGCTCTTTCTACTATGCCATGCTATTAATCTTATTGAGACATTTGAATTTTATGGTACACGTTGATAAGTTAATAAACTGATTTTTAAATAAAGAATGTGTTTATATTACAATAATCATATACACTATGATAATGATAATACTATACTCAATGTAAATCACAAATCAGTACAAACCATGCATCTAAATGAAGTCATCTCTAAAGTTTTGGCATTGTAATTTGAACTCTTTACCATCAACTTATTTTGAGTGATAAATAATCCTTGCTTTGCAATGAAAATATATCTCTCTCTCATTTTTTTAATGGGGTTGGATTTTCCCATTTGCATTGAGAGAAGGCAGTTATACATAGTGGAGGATTTCCCAGGAACCAGAGATGCAATCATGATTTAAAACCAGGTAACACTGTTAGCTCTTAACATGTAGTTTGCCTATATTGTGATTGGGTTGTTGGTTAGCCGATAAGTAGAGATGAAAGTATGAATAATAACAGAGAATAATTGGGATTGAAGACTTAGGATTACTACACTGTAAACAGTCAGCCCTGTGTATCACAAAGTAGAATCACGAAAACGAAACTACAGGCAGTTAGAAAAAAGATTATAAGGTGGAATCTTAGTATATTAGACCATAGGGAGAAAACAACAAAATTTATAAGTTAAAATCAAGACATACTAGACGGTAGGCATTGAATATCAAGAGTAGTAAGTACAACGTGGTGTTTCCTCTAAATCTCATTTCACAAAGAGTCCTGGAACCTGCTTCTACCTCATATTGTAATAAAATCAGAAAATTAGAATTTTAAGCAGCTCTATTATCAGGAGTTTAGCTGATCATTATCAATTGTTAAGATTCAAAAGAATCCCCTTCCATAACTGTTGGTCTACACAATGTACTAGAATCAGGCCATTACTTTATTGAGGCCAGGAACTATATCATTTGTTTTTATTCAGTGGCGTTCGCTCTGCTGTAGCATAAAATAGTTGGTCACAAATGAATGTTGGATTGGTCTTCAGCAGCAGTAATAATAAGAGCCCTTTAAATACATACCAAATTCCTATACTCGGGGAACAGCATCCATAAAGAGACTGTATTATAAAACTTGATTCGCTAATTTGGAATTCATATAATAAAAATCAAGTAATAAATTACTCATAGTGTTCAAAATCTGGAAAATGAGGAGGTTAATAACTGTAGTTATACCTATAATCTATAGTATCTCTTAAACATATAATGAATTTTATGGGAATAAAGGACTACTTAATTCTGAGGAACAAACATGATGATTGATCATATTTACCCCAAAGAACATACAAGCCTTTTAAAATGCAAAATGGAAAAATTCATAGCCAGGCTTGTTTAGAAGTTCAAAAGTATTACTCTTTGTGTGCTGTCGAATAACGTTCAGGGTATGTGACTACAATCTTGAGCAGTACTTTTTCTCGCTGGAATTTCTGAGTCAGTGTTATTTTATTGTAACATAAAGTGGTCAAAATATTATATATGTCAAAACCTAACATCTCGCTGTAGTGAACTAGAATCCAGAACAGAGTTTCCAAACCAACTTCAGTTTCCATCAAAGCTGCACCACTTACTAGCTATGTAATCTTAAACACCTCTCATTTTCAACTGAGCATAGGGGCACCTGGGTGGCTCAGTTGGTTAAGCATACAACTCTTGATTTTGGCTTAGGTCACGATCTCAGTGTCTTGAGATCAAGCCCTGCATGGGCCTCTGCACAGAGCATGGAGCCTGTTTGGGATCCGCGGCGCCCCACCCCCGCCCCTGCCCGTCCCTTGCTCACACTTTCTCTCTATCTCAAAACAAATGAATAAATATTTGAAAATAAAATAAAATAAGCATATAATAGCTATCAGATAGAGATGCTTCTAAGATAAAAAGAAATAATACATTTGGTATATTTCTGACATGGTAGACATTTTTTTTTAAATTATTAATATTATTATATTGGGCTATAATTTTTGTAACTTGAAAGTATATTTAAATTTAGGAATTATGAAAATTATTATAGAGCCACCAGGTTTAAAAATTATTATATTTAGAAATCTCATTATTTTTCTGAAAAATGACCTTCTCCTTATGCTTTTATACTGATATCTTTTGAAAGATTTCTTCTGCAACCATGTTTAAATGTCTCCTTAATGTTTTTTGCAATGACAAAACAAGTCTATTAAGGGAAGTCTATGGAATTTTTTAAAGTTTATTTATTTATTTTGAGAGAAAGAGAGACAGAGCATAAGCAGGGAGGGGCAGAGAAAGAGGGTGAGAAAGAGAATCATAAGCAGACCCTGCACTATCACCATGGAACCTGAGGCAGGGCTCAAACTCATCAACTGTGAGATCGTGACCTGACCCAAAATCAAGAGTCAGATGCTTAACAACTGAGCCCCTTGTTCATAGAATTTTTTTTAAAAAAGAAAACTGTCAGATTATCAAGAAATAATCATAATCTAATAGAAAATTACTTTAGACAGAGTGGAAGTGCCATCATTATTTTGCACTTATTTTCAAATGGAAGGATCTGGATCTTACTCTCCAGTTACTTGGAGGCTTAACTCTGGTAAGTAGATGTTAACCCCACACTGATCTAAACTACAGTTCAGATGTTAAGGAGTAGATACAGGCCAGTAAAACTACCAGGTCAGAATTTGGTTTTCAAGTCAGATGTAGTAATATAGAGGACAGTATGGTGTCTATAAGGGAGAGAGAGATTGATTCATGTGAGTACAGTTATGATGGAGTCCTGAGAGGAAAACGATTTAGGTCAATGAGAATTACATTAAGGACAAAAAGGGCAGACCACCCACTAAAGAAGTAGGTGTCCACGCCTAGCTTCTCCTTAATTGTGGCTCCTAAGTATACTTGAGTAATCTGCCTGGCCTACTTTCTCTAAGAGAGGCTCTGAGAGAACACTATCGACAAACAAACAAAATAAGCATTTTGTTGTTTTATAGGTTGATTCATGGACTATATCAACTGGTTTCTATTATGGTTGAGTTTGCCCATCTGGCATGTGGAACTATGTGATATAGTCAGAGCTCTTCATAAGAACTAATTTAGGGGCGCCTGGGTGGCTGAGTCAGTTAAGCATCTGACCTCAGCCCAGGACATGATCTTGCGGTCTGTGAGTTCAAGCCCCGTGCCGGGCTCTGTGCTGACAGCACAGAGCCTGGAGCCTGCTTCAGATTCTGTGTCTCCCTCTCTTTCTCTGCCCCTGTCCATTCAGGCTCTGTTTCTCTCTCTCAAAAATAAATAAAACATTAAAAAAAATTTTTTTAAAGAACTAGTTTACATAGGTGTTCATGAGCCTTTTACAGAAAGGAGAGGAAGAGATGGGGTCAGACAGTGTACATAAAAATGAAGTTCAGACACATTCATTAACTAAATCCACATACTACTAGAAGAATGTTCATTAAAAGCTCTTGAGGAGGCTAGGATGTGTAGCCATCAGCTTGAGCTAGAAAAGCACATACATTTCTGCTCTTCTCTCAGCACAGGTGTGTCTGTGGGCACATGGCTGGCGAAAACACTGAAATTTAACCGGTAACTAGTATTACCTAGTCTTGCCTCCCTAGGACAGCTTAAGCGGGCTTTAAAGAAGTTCTGTGTAAGCTACAGATACTAACTCAAATTAATTCTCTGTCTTGGATTTCTGTGCCATGCGCTATTCTAAGTGTAATTCCATCAGTTTCATTTAACTTAAAAAAAATTCGAATCCTGGAAGAAGTTCTACAGATAAGGTGTTGAAAAAGTAATGTTCAATTGAATTGTTCTCCAGAAAATGGGCAATACATTGATAAAGAGGGTATAAGTGACTAAAAAGTCACTAGAAACATGTGTTGCCAGCACATGTTACTATCACAAAAAGAAGAACCTTGTGGTACCTGCTCTCCAGGAGAATCACTATGAACAAGAATCAATATGTTACCAGACTGTGTTTACTGACAGAAGGGGCTTTGGGCAGCACTTACAGGACCCAGCATTTTGATCATAATACTCTCCCACTTAAAACACTGCTGCAGCTTCATGTTGTTCATAGATAAAGTTTGGTATTTAAAATGGGCTCCATGGCTTTCAGGCCCTGTCGACCTCAAAAGTTTCCTTTTGCCCATTAGACACTAAATTCCAGTGGTGCTGGTGTTTAGTTCTTAGAAAGCACTAAACTCCTTCCTTCCCATCTCAAGGTCATTTACATGCTGTCTCTTTACCTTGAATGCTCTTCCTCCACCTTTACTTGGTCTCTCCTTCTCCAACCCTGTTATCTCCTTCTTTTTCAACATCATCTTAAATCATGTGTTCTCAGAAATTTCTCCCACCTGATCCAGTAGAGGAGGTGTATCCTCATGAATCCTGTACATTTTCACAGGATTCAAAATAATTGTAAACACACACACATTTGTCTCCTTATGTGCCCAATGTGAATTTTTCTCACCAAATTTTATGTTCTCTGTACACATGGACATTTCTATCACATTTAGCATTGTATTCCATGTACTTATCCTAATGCCTCAGAAGGCCTTGTAATCATGTGTCTGGTATATAGTAGGTAAGTGAATTAATGAATCCATACATAATGAACTCTAACATTAGGAATGTTAGACTGATAAACTAACAGCTAAAATGTACAAATGAAAGTGAAAATTATTATTTTACTTTCTTTTTGGAGAATTTCCTTTAACCATTGTTTAAGGGTAGGTAGGCTGGGGACAAATTCTTAGTTTTCCCTCATGTGATAACGAATATATTCCTGAAGATATTTTTGCTGAATACAGAATTCAGGATTGATAGTTTCTTTCTTTTAGCATTTGAAAAATGATGGGTATTTCCATCTGGCTCTGTAGTTTCAGATCAGAAATCTGCTGTTACTCAAACCTTTGTTTTTTTCTGGGTAATGGTCATTTTTCTTTAGCTGCATTCATGACTTTCTTTGCTAAAAGCAAAGTTTCCAGAAATTTGATTATCACGTGTCTTAGTATGGAGTCCTCTGGGTTTATCCTGCTTGTGTTTTACACAGCATCTTGAATCTAATAATTTATGCACTTAACCAAAGTTTGAAAATTTTTAGCCTTTGTTTCATGAATAATTTTTCAGCCCATTCTGTTTTTTCCTCTCTTCTGGATTCTCACACCATGAATATTAGACATTTTAAAATTGGTTCACAGGTTATCAAAGGTCTTTTTGTCTTTACTGTTCCAATTAGGTAATTTCTATTGTTCCATCATCAAATTCATGATTCTTTCCCCTGTCATCTCCAATCTACTACTGAGTTGGTCCAGTGAGTTTCTTTCATTTTTTTTCATATTTACCTTTTTGTCAAGTTCCATAGTTTCGATTTGTTTTTTAAAAAACTTACATTCCATTTTTGCTGAGATTTGCTATTTTTTTCACTTACTATATACAAAAGTTCATAATTGCTCACTGAAGCAAATTTATGATTGCTACTTTCTTTTTCATTTTTTTTAATTTTTAAAAAGTTATTTATTTGTTTTGAGAAAGGGGGAGAGCAGGAGCTTAGACAGGCAGAGAGAGAGAAAGGGAGAGAGAGAATCCCAAGCACGCTCCACACTGTCAGTGCAGAGCCCAATGTGGGGCTCGATCCCATGAACTGTGAGATCATGACCTGAGTCAAAATCAAGAGTCAATCACTTAACTGACCCAAGCGCCCCATGATTGCTACTTCTAAAACCTGACAAATAATTCCAGTATCTGAGTTTGATATCAAGGTAGGCATCTACTGATTGTTTTTTCTCATTCAAGCTGTGATTGTTTTGGTTCATGGAGTGATTTTTGATTTTTGATTGCTTTCTGGAGGTCTAAGAGATGTCGTGAGATCCTGGACCTATTTCAACTTTTTCAGCTAGTAGTCACCTGATTTTAGCTGTAGCACACAGGTCTGGGTGTGATGAACCCATACATGGATGTTCATCTTCCTACTGGGCTCCACTGACCCATTCCCCGAAAAAACAGAGCATAGTATTGCATTACCTTGTTGCCGTTGAATGGGTACAAAAACTCGGCTCCCTTGGAATCCCCACAAATACTACCCTATCGGGGAAAACAGACTGCCACTAGCACTACATCATACCCCCTCATACTGGCTCATTGCTGATAGGGTGGAGGACAGTGCAGGTGGAGTGTTGTGCCTCTGGGCCTCACTGACACTGGGAGAGATAAAGAAACAGGATGCTGATTGGCACCAACTTGCACTGTCTGATTCTTCCTTGTTTCTGCCTTGTGGGTGAAAGTTCAGCTCTTTGTTTGGACTGACCAAGAACAATCTGGTGGGGTAATCACAGAAGTATCTGTTTATGCCAAAGGGCAGGGGTAGAAATTTGGGTCTGTGTTCAATTCCCCTGATGTCAGGGGACCACCGGGGAGAGTTTTTCCATTGGTACTTAGATGGAGCAAAGCAGATATTGTCAACAAGTTGACCAATCTACCTGGCTACTCATTTCCTTCTCCTTTGGCTAGATGGAGCAGGCTTTTATTAGGTCCTTTTTTGCCTGAATGTTTTGGTGGTTCCAGGTTGAAAGCTCTGGTGCCTCATCCTGGCTATTTGGCAAGACAAAAAGAACCACCAGGGAGCTCACTGTCTTTTCATTCCTCAATCCCATGATCCTTAGTCCATCTTTTTCTTTCCATATACAGGCTTCCTGTTTTTACTTGTTACATTATGTTCAAGTTTTTAGGTTCTTGGGGCGGCGGCGGGGGGGGGGGAGGACTAGAGAAGATGTTATTTTATTTCAGCCCATACTGGAAGTTTCTTAAAATTATTATTTTAATACATTCCTTTGTTATTTTATTATTATATTTTCCCATTAGGAAACTTAGTGAAATTGTAGAATTAAGAACCAAGGAAAGTGGTTTTATTGTGACCTAGCCCCAGATTTCTGATTCTAGATAACACTTACATAACACAATGATTTCTAAAAAGGAAATGAGTTAAAAAAAAAAAAACTTGTTTCATTTCTAACTTGCTTAATTTCACATTCATTATGTAATGTACTTTAGTAATTATATACTTTTTACTCAATACATATGTGTCTTACTTTATACATTATATGCCAAGCACTGTGTTGTTCCAAAGCCTATGGGGGAAAAAGAATTAATAAAACAAAAAAACTGAAATATAAAAATAAATAATATAATTAAACAACGAATTAATACATCAAAAGAAAATTGTGCTAAGATCTTAAGTGCTCTCAGAATAAAATAAAAATGAAAAGAATGTCATGCCAATAAGTAGGAAAAACAGGTTGCTAAGTAGTTGAGACAAACTTTCAAATTGGTCAACTTCTCATTGATATGTACAAGGAAACAATTTAATTTACCAGTCTTATATTTTCAAAGTTGCTTCTATTATAATAATTAAAGTAGGCTTTGTCAGAAAAGTAGTGTGGAAAGTAGAGTTGCCATTTTCTCAACTACTATGCTGAGTGAGGGGATATGACCCCATATCATGTCTTTGTCGATTGTAGGATTGCAAATTTTGTATGCTCTGTGACAATTCTCACCACCTATGAAGAATCAAATGGCATTCCCTTTTTCATGTTCCTAGAAAAGGATTTCACTCCCTATCTATTTATCTATACATATATTTCTTAAAAAAAGTTGATTTATTTAATAATATGAATGGTTTGACACATAAGCAGGCAGGGATCAAGATTTTCATTGTAGACATTAAAGATACCCTGAGACTTTTAGATCCAAAGTTTTACACCAAGCAGTGTTTGATGTCACTTCCAGTGACATCTTTCTGAATGGGTTTGGAACTGCTGAACTAGTAAGTAGAGGTAGCTATAGCTAAGGAGCAACAGGGAAATAAGGGCTAACTATATATCCATGAATTATATCCTCAAGGAATAGTTATGTGCTAACTCTCTCTATATACATGTATGTTTACATATGAAGTTACATATATCGATATCTATCTGCATATCTTTCTATCCATTGAGGTAGATATAGATAGATAGATAGATAGATCACCAATACATATATGGTGGCATTGTATGTATTTTATATAATCATATAGGAGATGTCAGTATCTATGGGCAGCTAGAGTATCCATAAGCAGCTTTTTATTTTTTAAAGAATGTGTGTTTTGGCCAGTTTAAATTGGCAAACCATTAGTTGTTAATGTTTTTAAAAAGGGAAATAAACTAGAAATTTTATTTAGCAAATTAACTCTTTAGTAGCAGAAGGATTTTATACTGCATAATAATGAGACTAAGTTTGTGCTAGGAATCAGCAATGTGAGTATTAATTCTTTCATTACCTCTCATGACTGTAGGCAAGTTAGAAAATCTCCCAGAGTGTCTCATTTCTTATTTGGAAATGGTTTTTATGGATATGTGATGGAATATATTATTTCTACAATCCTTTCTAACACTCAAGTTTTTCAAAATACAAACTTTAAAATTTGCATGTTAATTCTTTAGAGATACTAGAAATGAAATATTACTCAAATAGGTCAAAAAACAGGTAAATTTCATATTTAGGATTAGGAAGAATGAGTGTTTAACACCTTCTCACCTAGTATATATTTTTTTTCTTGGAGTCACTAAGATTTATAATAATTTTCTCCCTTGGTCCTAGCCTTCTATGACTGCTGCAGCTGTGCCTTCTGAGCCCTCTCCACTGTGGTGGGGGGCCTGCTGTTTTGCTTTAGGAGGCCTCAGATAGGCTCTGGCTAATACTTAAGACCTATCTCTCAAACTTGAACCTTATCTCTCTAATGAATGCCTGTTCGCCCTCAGAGCCAAATGCCCAGGGAGAACCAAAGCTCTTGATCCTTGCTTTATGAACATCTACTTATTGGATCTCAGGGTCAGAAGCTCTGTGATGTAGTCACTCTGGTATTGTACTCTCTCCAGGAATCTAGGGTTCAAACAGCTCCTGTAGCCACTAGCTGCTATGGTGATAGATGGCCTCAAGCTGGTTTGACTGTTCCAGACCTGAGGTATGTGATTTCCTGTAAGTCTGGACTTGCTTCTTCACTGCTCTAAAGCCACAGTGTTCCTTCCTCTCTCTAGGAAGCCCATCTTTAATGAAGTGCTTTCCCAACACCTTGGCTACCATGATCTCTAGGCCTCTTTATGCTAGTCACAGGCAAGGCCAGAGAGAACCCCGTATTTTTAGTGCCCTTCAGCAGCACCTATTCTAGTCTCGCATCTTCTTTTAATAAGAACAGAAAATGCATATAAAAGCCATGCATTATCCTCTTATTACACCATCAACTATTGGTACTGATGCTGCGGTATTTTTCTCCCAATCAGGACAGGCATTGACCTCCATTCATATGATAATCAGATGCTATTGATTGCCCTGTGAAAGGAATCTGAATGTATAGCTTATCCTGAAAGGCTTTTCAACTCTTATGTAAAAGTAGAATTTTAAGGAAATTCAAGGAAATAGTTAGATAATAGCCCTATAGAAAGAGAGATACATGAACATTAGCTATAGGTTAAGGTAAGAGAGATGAAGATTGGTAGTTTTCTACTCTAGAGGTACTAGTTTTAATATATCCTAGTCAGGATATGACCACTAACTGAATCAAATTTTTTTGTCTGTTTATTCTTAAAATTTGGAAAATGTTACATTTAAATATTATATTGGTGTTTTGAGTTCATTTTTAATGCAAAGCTACCACTTTATATCTAATTGGTTAAATAAATTATATGCAAAAATAAATACATATTGTAGAAATGAAGGACCTAACAATTGTTTCTGGTCCAGGAAAATGTCTGTTATCACTCACAAATACAAAACAAAGCTGAGATGAACTGTAATACAGAGCACAATGGAGAATATAGCACTGGGCAGTCCTGAGACTTCTCAAAAGAATCGGGGAATAAGCCATTCACCATGAAGTCTAATAGTGAAGACTAATAGTGATTCAAGGCACCTAAGAGTCACCTGGTATTTTGAACAGTCCATGACTACCAGTGAATGAACATCAAATATCAATAAAGAGTATTTAAATGCCAAAATGCTGTAGATGTTGGTACTTGAACAGTCAGGTTCAGAGAGATAGCAGGACAGGTGAATATATGGAATTAAACTCAGTCTTGATTAATATGCTTCTGAATTATGTGTGCTAAATTTTATTTAATGTGTTTCTAAGTTCATATCCATGGGTGAAATTGGTCTAGAGTTATTTTATTTACTATTGATTTATTTATTTATTTATTTGGGGCTAGTGGAGGACTACATAGCAAATGGAGTGCACCTTTTATCACTGTTTGGTGTTAATATTTGGTCACCTTCATAAAAAATTTGGAAATTCTCTTCTTTTTTCTGTGCTCCAGAGAATTTTAAATAGCTTTGAAATCAACTGTTTCTTAACAAATTACTCTAGAAAACAGTCCAGTTTTTGCACATAGCTGTTTGACAAATCTATTCCTCTGATGACTCAGATTATCTATCTGTTCTGTGATTGGTGGTGGTGTTACAAGATTTTTTACTTCAGTACCCCGGGTTCATTGTCTAGCTGCTTTGAAGACTCAAGAGGTGGACACAAATTGAGCAGCAGGCAAAGTCTATTAAAGTATAAGATCAGAAAGGAAGAATAGTATGAAAGTTCTCTTTATAGAGGGGGGACGTTTGAAAGTGAATGCCTGTGACTATAGGCAAAGAACCTTGTTTTATAAAGTTTGGTCATCCCTCCCTTCCCTTCCCCCCTTGTTTTTTTCTCAGGTCCTACCCTTATTAGCTGGATAGCTCTAGCTGAGTTGTCCATTCTTGATTGGCTCAATTCCATTGTATGAGGGGTGGTCTATGGCCATATCATTGCTTGTGGGTCATACATTTTATGGTCTACTACTTATTTTCAGTTAGGTCTTTTGTCTAATTCCTGAGGGAAACCTGAGGTGGAGTAGGTGCTATCTATTACATTCTTAAGAAGAACCTTATGCTTGAAGGGGTTTGCTATGGTCAGACACTCCCAGGATTGTTCTAAAATGTCTGTTTTTCCGCACCTTGGGACTTCAAGTCCTACTCTTTCCCCTCTGCCTATTTTATCCTATTTTTTCCCTATCATAGAGGCAGTTTATATTTTCCTAGAAAAAAAAATTACCTGTCATTCAGGCATAGAATGGAGAAAATTAACCTCACATGACTTACTTAACATGCTTATGTGAGAATAAGTCCATTGACCCAAAGGAGGGACACGGAGACTCGGAGAACAGTGAAACGAGGCTTTAATCAATGTTCTTGCAATAACAGGTGTCTGATGGACAGGCACACTTGGGGCAGCCACAGCAAACAGTTATCTCCTTGCAAGTAAGTCCTTCCCCTGATTCATCATTGGCTGAGTACTACAGAGGTATAAGGCAAAAAGTCTGATGGGAACAAATATACATTCCCTGAGGTGACTCAGACACTTTCAGTCCCTCTTCCCTGCTCTTTGGAGCATGCTCATTGCAAAGCCCACAAAAATAAGCCCACAAAATGGAGAAGAGAAGAAGAACTAGGAAGTGAAATGGCTAAGGGTTTAGGAATCCATTGTGTGTGTGTGGGGGGGGGTGTACATATTTCCAATCGGTTGTAAACCTGTTGTTAATTAGCATAGCTTTTATTCGGTATTTCTGAAGATTAATCATCTCCCTTACTCCTCACATCTGTATCTGTGATTATTTCTGTTATCAGTGTGTATACACGTATTTGTGTGATACTGATTTTCACTTGTTTAGCTTAAAAAATAATTTATAAATTTATTGTCTAGTTGTTTTCCCCCAAAATAGATCTCGATTTATAAGGTCTACTAATTTATTTATCATTTATTTATTTCAGTACACATATATTGTTTCTTTTCAGTTTTTCCTATGTTAATTTTGTAATTTCAAATTTATTGAGTTGGATAATTACCTCGCCTATTTTCACTCTTCTTTCAATTAATATGAATATCTTAGACTATGAATTTTCTTCCTAAAAAGCTTTGTAAGTTTAGAGAGGGAGATTTTAATTGTTTCCCATGTGCTATTTACACATACACATGCACTCATGATTGTTAGACATACTATTTGTATATATGATATATAGTAAATATGACATATTTTATAATATATCATATATAAATATATATATAAAATATCAAAATAAGCAAAAATATTCACAAACACTTCTCCAAAGAAGATACATTATTAGGTAATGTCATATTGTGATTTATAATAAGAAATATATGTTTGTTTTTACTCCCAGTTTCTGGCACAGAGCTCCTGAAATCCTTGGTATTTCCTAAGTGAGGAGAGCAATAAAAGTGTCTTTTGTTATGTTAATTAGGTGACTTTTGGAAAGTCAGTAGGTAACCTGAGAATGGAGATTGGTTGCCTGGGGAACCAACCATGTGATTAGTGGGTTGGACTTTCAGGCCCATCCCCCACACCCACCTCCCAGGAGAAGAGAGGGGTTGGAAATTGAGTTCAGTCAATTTAATCAGCCTTGAGTATGTACTGAAGCTGCTATAAAAACCCAAAAGAATGAGGTGTGAGAGCTTCCAGGTTGGTTAATATGTAGGGATGTGGAGAGAGCTGGGCACCCAGAGAACATAGAATCTCCTCACCCCGTAGCCGGAGTACAGGAGCACCTGGTTGCAGGGGTCCCTAACAGACCAGATTTAACCACTCAGCACTGATGAAATCCAAAGGCAGAGAAATGACTGGTTGTAAAACAAGAATGCAATTTATTTCAGTGAGGCCAACACTAGGAAGACAGCAGACTACCATCTTCAAAGACTGTTTCCAAAATGCTGAATATACTACCGAGTTTATATAAGGAAAATGTGGGGCACAGGTGGGTGGGGATGTACAGATAGTAAAGGTGAAATCAATCAATCACAGTGGTGGTCAGTCAAGGGCAGATCTTGCTGGCTCAGGGAAGTCCTTATTGCTTGAAGGGGTAGTTTTGGTTCCCATCAGGGGATGCTTTGTCCTCAGGGTCTTCCACCTGAGCCAAAAGACAAGCTGGAAAGTAGAACCCACCTAGAAAGTTTGAGGTAAGAATGGAGGCAGCTGAAGTTATCTTTCAACCTTTTTTCTGTAACTTGCCCTATGTGTCTCTTCCATCTGGCTGTTTCTAAGTTATATCCTTTCATAAACCAGTAATATGGTGAGTAAAATGTTTCTGTGAGTTCTCTGAGCGGCTCTAGCAAATTAACAGAACTTGAGGAAAGGATCGTGGGAATGTTCTATCTATAGCTGCTTGGTCAGAAGCAAAGGTGACAACCTGGAGTTGCATTTTATCTCTGAAGTGGGGGCAGGGGGCTGTTTTGAAGGACTGAACCATTAACCTATGGCATCTGATGCTATCTCCAGGTAGATAATGTCAGGATTAATTGCTTGGTGGTGTTGAACAAAAACACACATCAGAACTAGTAAGTACATGACAAGATGATAAGTAGAGAAATGTAAATTAAAACTCCAATGAGATACTGTTTCATACTAACTAGATATACTTTAGAAAATAGAACTTATAATAGCAAACATGGGTGACAATGTAGAGGGAGAAAACATTTTATACATTTCTGGGAGAATGTAAGATAGTATGGTCACTTTGGAAACAGTTTAGCAGTTTCTCAAAAAGTTAAACATAAATTACCATAGGACCCAGCATTCCTAGGATATATGAAATCATAAGTCCACACAAAGACTTGCTTGTGAATATTCACAGCACCATTATTCATAGTAGTCAGAAAGTGAAAACAACCTAAATGTCCATCAATTGATAAATAAATAGATGCAATGTAGCATATCTATATAATAGAATACCACTCAGCAATAAAAAGGGAGCAACTACTAGTCATACTACATCATGGATTAACTTCAGAAAACATTGTAAGTATAAGAAACTAGACATAAGAGGTTATGTGTTGTATGGTCCCATTTATATAAAACGTCTAACAAAGATATTTTTGGAGAGATAAAAAGTAGATTCATGGATACCTGGGCATGGAGATAGAAATAGGATGGGAATGAGTTTGGATTATAAATGGGTATTAGGAATCTTTTCTGAGGGTTATAAAAATGTTCTAAAACTAATTTATGGTGGTTCTTACTAAAAAGCATTGAATTGTATACTTGAAATGGGTTAATTTTATGGTATTTAATATACATATATATGTAGATATATGTATATATACACACACAGTTTTTTGGTTTGCACATTACTTTTCAAATTTTGTTACATAATTTGTGTTTTCTTAAATTGAATCAAAGGGTATAGGCCTCATTAATTTGCCTTTTCAAAGCTGATTTAAATGTTTTATAATATTATGCATGGCCAAATTTTGGCATTTTTAAAAATAATACTTTTTATTATCAGTGTACAAAAACTTAAAAATTATACTACATATTGACCATATTAGATTGTTTACATGTTTATTTTTGTTTTATCAATTAATTTCATATAAGAGAAAAATATTAAGTTTTTCTGTTACAAACGTGTTTCTGTCTTTTTTCCTTGGGTTTCTTGATGATTTAGCTCTAAGACTATATTATTTACTGAATAAATATTCTCTTTGATCTTCATTATAAATTATATTGTTATTCTTTTCATTTAATTATTTTTTCCCTAAATTTAAGTTTTTCTGATTTAAAATTACTACCCTACCTTTGGTTTTTGTTCATTTGCCTGTTCCTGGAATGACTATATCTTTTCTATATGTTGGCTTTTCTGGGTTATTTTATCATATGTGTATTTTATATGTAATATATTATTAGGTTTTGTTCTTGCTACTAATAGAAACTCTTTTATTTTAAATGGTTGAGTAAGCCCATTTACATTTATTTAAATGATATATATGCTTGGTTAATTATGTCATTTATTTTTTCCCACTGCTTCCTTTTAATCTTTCACAACATAAGCATTATTTATTTCTTTTATGGAAGTTTGTGTTGTTTTCCTGATAATTTGGAATGTTAATACATTTACTAGCAGTTTTCTCTATGGTATTACTTCTGTCAGTATATTTAGTTATCTAAATCTTCAGACAGGCTCAGTAGATTTCCTCTCCTACTTATGCCCCAACCACTGCTTAATTTGTGTCAATCAGAAAAGACTAGCTTATGCTGCCTTATAAAAGAATACAACATGGCAGTGACTTGTCACAGAAAAGTTTATTTTTTGTTCAAAGTGCCCTACAATCTGGGCATTTCTCCAGCAGCTCTTCTGTGTAGCAGCTCAGAATCCCAGGCTGCTTCTGTGGCACTCACCTCTCAACACAAATGTTTCAAGGTCCACTCTGGAAAATGGGAGCATGTAAGAGCCTGCATTGGGAATTCAATATGTCAGCCTGGAAGTGACAGCAGTCCTTTCTGTTCACAGCCCTTTGACCATAAACTTAGTCTTAGGAAGGAGAGACCATTTCTTGTAAGTACCAAGAAGAAGTGAGCAAGGTATTAGTAAATGCTTGAAATGCCTACTAGATGATTTCAACTATATTCTTTTATTTATTTTCAACTATTTTATTTTATATCTTTACATGGTCATTCTCATATTGATACTTTTATCATTTTGCTACTTGATCATTAAATGATCAATGATTATAACCTGTGAGAAAACTAGATTATTTTACCCTCTGCTTTCTGTCCCCTCCAAGTCTTATCTTTGTGATTTATATGATTTCTACATATTCAGAGTTTATAAATTCCTCACTGTCTTTCAAAATGCAAGGTCTAAGTTTAAATCCCACAACTTCTTCACAGACATATTTAATACTTATAATACATGACTTGGTATTACTATTTTGCTCTTCCAATATAGAAGTACAATTACAACACAATGAAACTGATTAGATTCTAATCCTATTGGGATTAGTTTTTTGACTTTATTGTCACTCTCAGTCTTATTTCCATAATCATATTGTAATCTCTTCATGGTGGGAAGAGAAGTGACTTATTTTTCTATAGCATTTAAGAAATAGGCACAAAAAGTTATTTTCCAGAATTGTTCTTTTTTTAAATTAACAACATGTTCCATTCTGCATTTCCTTTCAGAAGGAATTCCTGAATTTCTGGAGCATTATAGAGTAAATATGTCAGAATAATAAGTGGAACTGTTACACAGATATGGTAAATGAAGGAGAATATGATTTCAAATTTAATTAAAATTTATCTTACTATCACTATATAGAATTGAAATGAGAATTGGAATGCAAAATAATACATCTTAAATTAATTCTTACTAAATTTTACTTTCTTTTTACTTTGACTTTTCAAGCGTACTATTCAAGTTGAAAACTTGTTGAAATAAATACATAGGATTAAATGGTAGGCACATGTTAGGTTGGATCAGAACAATAGGGCGTAAGTCACATGATAGGAAAATTTTCCTTACTAAGAGAATAGAGAGAAAAAGTTATTCTAGGGATCCCATTAACTATTAACATTATATATCTTCATTATATAGGTATTGTGTCTGCATATATGCATATGTATATGTATAAGCACAAATATAAAGAAAGAGATTCTAAAAGTAAAGAGACATATCCATTCAAGTTAGTATTTTAAAAATATTAAATGTTGCTTATGTACATTATTAGACTTTCAAATTTAATACACAGAGTTGTAATTTCCAATATTATACTATCAGGCAACATAAATTTACTAAAAATATTTACATATCAAGTACCAAACATATAAACAGAATACAAAGGACATTAAAATTTATTCAACAATGTCCAATGAAACTTTGGAAGTTAAAAATAAAATTTATGACTATTGTAATAATGACCCTGGGAAGTTTAGAAATGCTTACAAATGCTAATAATACTAACAAATATTGCTTATATTATTACAACACAATCTACAAAGTTACCTATAAAAATATGATTTCAAAGCCTTATACTGCCATTTATTTCAGTGATGAATAACATTTTTTCATAAGTAAATGAGAGATCATCATAGGGCTTAAATTTTATATATATATATATATATATATATATATATATATATATATATATATAATGTTTATTTATTTTTGAGAGAGAGAAACAGAGCATGAGCAGGGGTGGGACAGAGAGAGAGAAGGGAAACACAGAATCTGAAGAAGGCTCCAGGCTCTGAGCTGTCAGCACAGAGCCCAGCGCAGAGCTGGAACCCATGAACCACATGATCATGACCTGAGTTGAAGTCAGACACTTAACCGACTGAGTGATCCAGGCACCCAAATAGGGCTTAAGTTTTAATAAAACTTTTATTGAAAACTTATATAAAGAGAACAGGATCTATTTTATCAGTGAACAAAGTGATTTTGACAAAATTTTAGAAGCTGAAAGGAGCATCACAGTCAATTCCATACGTGGGATTTAAAACATATTAGACACAGTCAAAGAAAATATTTGTGGACTAGAAAATAATGGACAGAAGCACAGAGGGGCAAAATGATGGAAAATAGGTGAAAAAATAAGCTAGAATCCCAGTGAAAATGTCTAACATACATGTATTTGGAATCTTAGAATGAAAAAAGATACAGAAAAGACAGAAACTTTATGGAAATAATGTCTAGAAACTTGCAACACTGTTTATGATGCCAACCTACATGGTTAAGAATCTCTATAATATTAAAATAGGATAAATAAATATAACTTTAACATATTCAAAATTCTTTTCTTACATTACACACAAAAATAAATTCGGAATGGATAAAGACCTAAATGTGAGACAGGAAGCCATCGAAATCCTTGAGGAGAACACAGGCAGTAACTACTTTGACCTCCGTCATATCAATTCCTTAGTAGACACACCTCTAGTAAGATGTGAAAAGGGAAAAAAAAGGCAAGGGAAACAAAAGCAAAAATGAACTATTGAGACTCCATCAAGATAACTTCTGCACAGTGAAAGGGTGAATCAACAAAACTAAAAGGCAGCCTACAGAATGGGAGAAGGTATTTGCAAATGACATATCTGATAAAGGGTTAGTATCCCAAATCTATAAAGAACTTCTCAAACTCAACACCCAAAAAACAAATAATCCAGTTAATTTCTGGGCAGAAGACATGAATAGATACTTTTCCAAAGAAGACATCTAGGTGGCCAACAGATACATGAAAAGACGCTTAACATGACTCATTGTCAGGGAAACACAAATCAAAACCACGATGAGATACTATTTCACACCTGTCAGAATAGCTAAAATTAACAACACAGGAGACAACAGATGTTGGCCAGGATGCAGAGAAAGGGAGCCCTCTTACACTGTTGGTAGGAATGCAAACTAGTTTAGCTACTCTGAAAAACAGTATGGTGGTTCCTCAAACAGTTAAAAATAAAACCACCTTACAATCCAGCAATTGCACTACTAAGTATTTGCCCAAAGAATACGAAAATACTGATTTGAAGGAATACATGCACCCTGATGTTTATAGCAGCATTATTAATGATAGCCAAATTATAGAAAGAGCACAAATGTCCCTCGACTAATGAATGGATAAAGAAGTTTGGGTATATACATATACAATGGTATATTACTCAGCCACCAAAAAGAATGAAATTTTGCCATCTGTAATGACATGGATGGAGCTGGAATGTGTTATGGTAAGCAAAATAAGTCAGTCAGAGAAAGAGAAAAACTATATGATTTCACTCATATGCGGAATTTAAGAAACAAAACAGGGGCGCCTGGGTGGCGCAGTCGGTTAAGCGTCTGACTTCAGCCAGGTCACCATCTCGCGGTCTGTGAGTTCGAGCCCCGCGTCGGGCTCTGGGCTGATGGCTCAGAGCCTGG
Organism: Felis catus; assembly: GCF_018350175.1. Lineage (NCBI taxonomy): Eukaryota > Metazoa > Chordata > Mammalia > Carnivora > Felidae > Felis > Felis catus. Next base: position 26,540,602 of record NC_058385.1, on the reverse strand, counting down.
AGCCTGTTTCTGATTCTGTGTCTCCCTCTCTCTCTGCCCCTTGCCCGTTCATGCTCTGTCTCTCTCTGTCCCAAAAATAAATAAACGTTGAAAAAAAAATTAAAAACAAAAAACAAAACAGATGGACATAGGGGGTGAAAAAAAAGAAAGGCAAACCATAAAGCTGACTCTTAACTATAGAGAACAAACTGAGGGGTGCTAGAGGGGAGATGGTTGGGAGATGGGTTAAGTAGGTAATTAGTATTAAGGAGGGCACTTGTGATGAGTACTGGGTGTTATATACAAGTGATGAATCACTAAATTCTACTCCTGAAACCAATATTACATTATATGTTAACTAACTAGAATTTAAATTAAAATTTGAAAAAAAATTCTATAAATATAGCAAATAGAAAATGTTAAAACAACTAAAAGAATTAAAAAAGCATTAACTTTAAAGAAGAAAAATAAGAATAAATGTTGATATGTTCACAAAATTGATAAAAGACCAACGACCTGTGGAATAACATCAGTAAAGTTTTCCCCCATTTTCCTCACTATGAATCAGCTTTCTATAATGTTTAAAATGTGAACTCATAAACTTGCACTGATTGGCCCTTCAATTAAGCACATTTTGTTACTTAATTAAATTTAGGACCATGATTCAGACATTGTCACAATAGCAATTTTTGAAACTATTTTTATTCTCTTTAATTTCAGATATCGTCTTTGGTTCATAGACCAAATATGATGTTTCTCATATTCTAAAGTATAAACCCACATAATTAAACTACCTTGTAAGTTGACATTTTAAATTATACACTGTATTGTATCTTCTCTGTACTATTGTTTTAACCCTTCTTCTCTTGGAAAGAGTTAAGTGTTCTTTCATTTAGGTATCCATCTAGTATAGTACAGGTTTTATGTTTTAATGTTGATTTCCTTATTCTGAAACTTTTTAATCACGCTTTTTCTAATAATCTGGAAGCTCTTTGAGAACACAAATATTTCTTCATCTGTTCATCATCTAACAAAATGCCCCATACAGAGTAAGTGTTCAATAAATGTATTATTTATAAACAAATGAATAAAGAAGTGTTAATCCAAGGGCGCCTGGGTGGCTCAGTCGGTTGAGCATCTGACTTCTGCTCAGGTCATGATCTTGCATGTGGTTTGTGGGTTCAAGTCCTTAGTTGGGCTCTGTGCTGACAGCTCAGAGCCTGGAAACTGCTTCAGATTCTGTGTCTCCCTCTCTCTCTGCCCCTCCCACATTCACGTTGTTTCTCTCTCTCTCTCAAAACTAAACATTTAAAAAATTTTTAAAAAAGAAATGTTAATACAATCACTATTTATTTTACACTTTTTAAAGATTCAAATGCTTGTGACCAGTTCCCAATCCGTATGCAGTGAGAGATTCAATCTTCTTCCTAATATATCTGACCAAGATTCCATGGGAGGGAATGCTTTTCATTATGGAGCAGATCAAAGTTCATCTAATAAAGTATACATGGAGAATGTCATGTGAAATGAGTAAATAAAAGGACAGGAATATTCTGAAGGAGAAATTCCATCATCTTTTCATAAACTGCTGCTGATATATTGTAACATTGTGAGGACCAATACTATATATCAATTTAGAAAGAAAAGACATTAGTAGTAGGCCTGGTCTCACTTTTAAGCGAAACAATTAAAAAGCAAGCTTCCCAATTTGATGATTTGCCAATCCTCATTATTCTGTTCATCCAGAATGTCCCCACCTCCTACATAATGCATCATGGAGAAAGTTACTTAAATGAGAATACAATGAAAAACAAAATTTATTAAAACTAAAATCTCAGCATCTAATACCAAGATCCCTTCCTAAAAGTTTGAGAACACAGGAAACTAAGGGAATTATCATAAGCACCACAGTAACTGCCACTTACATACATGACAGTTTTATTTTTGGCCTTAGCCTTGTTGTGTCATTGACTCGCAGAGGCTTTCTGCAGCAACCATTAGGGCTGATGTCAGGGGTAATGGCCTCTTGTAGCAATGGCTTTCTTAGCAGCAGCACCAATCAAATGATCCCCAGTGTCTCCTGATTTTTCCAACAGTTCTTGGATGTCCGATTCACAAGAAGGCTCAGGGTCAGACACAAATAGCCATGTAAACAGAGCACTTATGGGAGCTTCTCAGAGGAAAGTTCAAGTGCAGGTTTATACAGCTGGGCAGCTCTTTTGAGGAACTTAGAGTTCCATGAGAAAATTAAACTCTAAGGTACTATACTGTCACAATTCTACCCCTCTGCCACTTTCTTCTGTACTATGGGGGTAGGAAATATTTATCTGTTTTTCTCTTCTCTTCTTTCTCTTGTCTTCTCTTGCTTCTTCTCTTCTCTTCTCTTCTCTTCTCTTCTCTTCTCTTCTCTTCTCTTCTCTTCTCTTCTCTTCTTTCCTTTCCTTTCCTTTCCTTTCCTTTCCTTTTCTTTCTTTTCTTTTCTCTTTTCTTTTCTTTTCTTTTCTTTTCTTTTCTGGGGGCAGGCTTACAGTAAACATAGATGCTTCATGACTTTAGTATCTGAGGTAGTATGATCTTTGTTTCATAACTGTGTGACCTAGGACCTCCCAAGCAAAAGAAGGTAATGATATTTCACCTGAAAAAAACTGGCATGAAGGGCACCTGGGTGGCTCAGTTGCTTAAACATCTTACTTCAGCTCAGGTCATGATCTCGTGGTCTGTGATTTTGAGCCCCTCGTCAGGCTCTGTGCTGACAGCTCAGAGCCTGGAGCCTCCTTCAGATTCTGTGTATGTGTGTGTGTGTGTGTGTGTGCGCGCGCGCGCGTGTGTGCGTGTGTGTGTGTGTGTGTGTGTGTGTGTCTCCCTGTGTCCCTCCCCCATTTTTGCTCTCTCTCTCTCTCTCTCTCTCAAAAGTAAGTTAACATTAAAAACATTTTTTTAATTGTCATGAAAATAAAATAAAGCAACTCATTCAAGTGCTGAAAATATTTCCCACAAATAGCAAGCCCTCCATAAATATCACCTATCCTTTAAAAAAAAAAAAACAAAAGATCAATAAAAATTCAGAAGTAAATGAAAGAAGTTTTTTATCAACATATTTTTTTCTATTAGAGAAAATATACAAAAAAACCCAAAAAAACAACAAAAAAACCTCCCAACACCCGAGTCTTAAACATTTAAAAAATACAGAATATGATGAGTATATCACGATTACTTGAAAATATGTGGTATTCTAAAATTAAGAAATGTATAAATAAATTAAAACAATTTTTGTCAAAAGATGATCTTAGATGGCAAAATATGGCACCTGACACACAAAGATTAGGGGTTAAACAGATAGCTGAATATTTTTAAGAGCTAAATAAATAAAATTAACCCTCTTTTATAAGGGCCTACAATTCAAAGGGAAACAAGTATAGTTTTTAAAATGTGAGTACTAATTTGTGAATTTGAGTAATTCTCTTTTTAGGTGTTTTGTTTTGTTTTGTTTTAATGCAGCCCCAAAGGAATAAGAAGAGACTTTAGGGGAGGGCCCCGTCACAAAGCTCTGAAGGCCTCACTTCTTCATCTCTGACACAAACATGGCACTGACAGACCAAGACAAACACTGGCCCCTCTCAAGGAGGGCACTAAGCAGCCCCTGTGGCCAGTGGTTGCCTGATTTAGGGCCTCAACTCATAGACATGGCTGGTGGTCACAGCTCAGCTCTTGCCCCCAACCAGTGCTAGGTAGCCATCTTCAGGCAGACCTCAGGAGGCTGGCAGAGGGTCCCCACCACTTCTACTCATCCCAAAAGGATTGTGAATGTGAGACACTTCCTCCTTGTAATTTCTCAAACCAGTGTCCCCTAGTCAGCCTTTGGACTATGATTGTTGTGGATTTGCTTGAAGCGTTTATAAGATTACCCATTCTCGGGGCACCTAGGTAGCTTAGTCGGTTAAGTGCCTGACTTGGGCTCAGGTCATGATTTTGTGGTCTGTGGGTTTGAGCCCCCAGTCAGGCTCTGTGCTAACAGCTCAGAGCCTGAAGCCTGCTTTGGATTCTGTGTCTCCTCTCTCTCTGCCCCTCTCCCACTCACATTCTGTCTCTGTCTCTCAAAAATAAATAAATGCTAAATAAATAAAGGAAGCCTTTCTTCCATCTGTCCTATATTTCTTAAGAAAAAATTAAAAAAAAAGATTGCCCATTCTTTCATGCATACACAGAAAAGAAACATCTCCTAATCTCCAGCTCACCCTTTTAAGAGTAGTTCAATACTGATCAGCTGGTCTGAGAATGATTGATAATGGACTAGTTGGGACAGGATAGCCACTCCATTCCCATTTATGAAGAGACTATCATGTCTAAGTTTGCAAAAATAGGACATGATAGAGCCTAGATGCGAAGGAGACCATTCAGGTAGATAGTCTTTGCTATTAGGTTTTATACTGTTTTGCTTCTCTCAGGAGGTGAGGCCTAACCATGCTGTCACAAAATATTAAAGGGATGGTAGAAACAAAACGATTTATAAACAAAAAGCTATAGAGGTTTCCATTCTGAGGGAGAACAGTATCTATAAATAAAAATTTATAGAAGTCTAATTATAAAATAGTGTTTTTTAGATCTTCCTTTTAGGGGTGAATTATTTCAAAGTTTCAACATAGGAATTCTTTTCTACTCCATTGATAATCTGCTTCTATTTCTTATATTTACTTAAAATATATGATCACTTATGCAATATTATCAAATAAGTTTCTGATCAATATTTGTGATTATAGGCTACTTATCTCTTCACCTTTATAAAGTATGTTATCTATATCATGTCATATAAATTTGGGATCCTGATTTAGTTCATAATTAGCAGACAACTGTCAACTGAATGTGTTCAACCTGACAAATATGGTCAGCCAGCATTGAGACTGGCTCAATATGTCACATCATCCAGGTTAATATTCTGAGGAAAAATTGTGAATTTACCTATATTGAACAGTTATCATATGTCTGGATCTCTGCTTTTACATAATTTATCTCCCATTTCTGAAATATTTTGCAGAAATATTGACAACACAATCTTAAAATGAGAATTACATTTCCCCATTCTTCAGTATTCTCAGTGCAAAATTTTGGGTTTTTGTTATTGTTCCAGAGTGACTTTGGAGACTATGTGTTTCATCCCATAAGGTGAAATGAACCTGTATCTACAAGTCTCTGTCTCTGGAGGAAAGCCCTAGGCCAGGAACGCATGTATCTGACTCTCCATGAGAGAAAAATACTTACGTGATAATAAGCTACTGAAGTTTTAGGGTTTGTTTATTGCCCCATTTCACAATATCAAATATTTTTATTGAGATATACTTGATATATAACATATTAGTTCTAGACGTATAACACAATGATTTGATATTTGTACATATTGTGAAATTATCACCACAATGTCCTGTTAAAATTCATCATTACATAGCCTTAACGCTATTTTCTTATGATGACAACTTTTAAGATCTATTTCTCTTAGCAACGTTCAAATATACAGCACAGTATTATTAACTATAGTCACCATGCTGTACATGACATCCACAGGCCTTACTGATTTTATAACTGGAAAGTTGTACTTTTTGACTCCCTTCTCTCATTTTGCCTGCCTCCCACACTCTGCCTCTGGCAACCACCAATATGTTCTCTATGTCTATGATTTTCTTTCTAATTTGTTTTGTTTTGTTTTGTTTTTTTAGGTTACACATATATGCGAGATTGTATGGTATTTGTCTTTCTTTGTCTTAGTTATTTCACTTGGCATAATGCCCTCACATTTCATCTATATTGTCCCAAATGACAAGATTTCTTTCTTTATTATGGGTGAATATATATTATACACCTCACATTTTCTTTATCCATTCATCCATCAGTGAACATTTAGGTTGCTTCCAAATCTTGGCTATTGTAAATAATGTTGAAATGAACATGGGTGCATATATCTTTTTGAGTTAGTGTTTTCATTTCCTTTGGATAAAAAACCAGAAGCAGAATTGCTGGATCATATAACATTTCTATTTTTAAATTTCTTGAGGAACCTCCATTCTGTTTTTCATAGTGACTGCACCAATTTACATTCTTATCAACAGCACACAAGGATTCCCTTTTCTCTACATTCTCACTAACACTTGTTGTTTCTTGTCTTTGGGCTATTAGCCATCCTAACAAGTGTGACATAGTATTTCATTGTGCTTTTGATTTACATTTCCCTGATGATTAGTGAGGTTGAGTACCTTCTCCTGTATCTGTTAGCTGTCTGTATGTCTTCTTTGGAAAAATGTCTATTCAGATTCTCTGCCCATTTTTTAAACAGAGTTTTTAGGTTTTTTTTCTTTTTTTGCTATTGAGTTGAGTGGGTTCTTTATATATTTTGAATATTAATCTCTTATCAGATAGATGATTTGTAAAAATTTTCTTCCATTCATTAGGTTGTCTTTTATTTTGTTGATTTCCTTTGCCATGCAGAATCCTTTCAGTTTGGTACACTTCCACTTGTTTATTTTTGCTTGTGTAGTCTTCTTTTGGTATCGAATCTAAAAAATCATTGCTAAGACTGATTTCAAGGAGCTTACCATCTATGTTTCCTTGTAGAAGTTTTATGGTTGTAGGTCTTTGTTCAAGTCTTTAATCCATTTACAGGTAATTTTGTCCATAGTATAAGATAGTAATCCCATTTCATTGTTTTGCATATGGCTGTTGAGTTTTCCCAGCACCATTTGTTGAAGAGACTTTCCTTTCACCATTGTGTGTTCTTGGCTCCTTTGCTATAAATTAATTGACCATACATGAGTGGGTTTATCTCTTGGCTTTCTATTCTTTTCCATTGATCTCTGTGTCTGTTTTTATTCCAACACCATACTGTTTTGATCACTTAGTGTAGTTTGAAATCAAGAGGTGTGATGCCTTCAGTTTCTCAAGATTGCTATGGCTTTTGGGGTCTTTTGTGGTCCATACAATTTTTAGGATTATTGTTCTATTTCTATGAAAGAAATGCCCTTAGAATTCTGAGACAGGTTGTAATGAACCTGTAGATTGCTTTGAGTAGTACAGATGTACAGTAGTACATTTTAATAATATTAATTCCTCTAATCCACTAGCATAGAACATCTTTCCATTGATTTGTGTCTTCTTCATTGTCTTCCATCAGTGTCTCAGAGTTTTCAGTGTATAGGTCTTTTGCCTCCTTTGGTTAAGCTTATTCCTAGGTCTTTTATACTTTACAATATAATTGTAAACAGAATTGTTTTTTTAATTCCTTTTTCTGATAATCCATTATTAGTATATAGAAGCATAACATATTTTTATATTGATTTTGCATCCTACAACTTTACTGAGTTTGTCTATTAGTTCTAACAGTTTTATTAGTTATATGGTGGAATCTTTAGGGTTTCATATATGTAATATCATGTCATCCTCAAATAGTGACAGTTTTACTTTTTCTTTTCTGAGTTGTATAAAATATTTATTTTTCTTGCCTAAACTGCTTGACTTGCAACTCAGATCTGGCCTTGGTGTCTCCACCATGTTGGACCCAAGGTCTGAACATCTGCTGCAGAGCCAATGCCATCCCAGGCCCTACAAGGAATGTGTTCCTCATGGCCCCCTCCATGGGGGGAATCTGAGGAAGTGAGTGAGCTTGTGGGAAATACAGGCTTCTCGCCAGACCAGATTCAGCTGCTTAAGTGAAGGTTTAAGCAGCTAAGTGGAGACTAGCCCACAATTCGTAAGCAGGACTTCAACAAAGTCCCTGCCCTGGAGCTCAATCAGATGTGACCCAAAATCCACCATGTCTCCTTTGACAGCAGGAACCTTGGCAAAGGGACCATCTGCCTGGCCCAAAAGACCAACATTGAGCACTTCCTGACCCATCGTGTCCTACTTCTGACCCATCCACACCACCATGGAGCCAGAAAGAAAAGGTGAGGTTTCTGTTCCACACGTAGGACTCAGTCAGCAAAATTCACATCACCCAGGAAGAATATGAAAACGTGGGCAAAGAAGTCTTGAGCAATTGCCACAAGGAAAAGGACTCTGCTCACTCCATTACAGACGGGGCATGATGGAGGTGGCTCGCACCTGCATGAGGCAGATGGAGGTGGATCAAGAGTATGAGGGAGTCACTTTCAATGACTTCCTGAAGATATGGCAGATGATAGACATCATGGACAAGATGCACATCAGCTTCATTAAGATGGACACCATTGCTCTTTGTCAATAACCCACCACCTCCCCAACAGAGAAACTGCGCTTTGCACCAGGGCAGCCTCCCTGGATGGCATGGAGCAGCTGACGCCTCATAGGCATCGTTTTGCTACAGCTCTGAGAGTTTTCTTGTTGATATGTTCTTGTTCTATTACATATTGGGTTTGCGTGTTGGAGATGGCCGTGAAGGGTTAGAGGGAGAAAGATCATTTTTCTTTTAGTTTAGAGGTTGCTGGCCCGTGATAAACCAAATTCACACCTAATAGGTTGGTCTGCATATTTTCCAGAGATTTTGGACTTTGAACAGGATACCGTAACTGGATAAGATATTGAGGTTGACTTCCTGTGGGAGAGGCAAGCATTTTTAGTGCATGAGAAAAAAGTTGCAAATAGATATCTAAGAGAAGAAAAGTATACACCGTAGCAGAGCCCACTATTTGCCCCTAATATGTATGCTTTTTCTTCTATATTAATAGAAAAAAATTTTAATTGAGCACATGGCTTCCCATAGGGAGACCATATTTCTCAAGATTACCTGCAGCTAAGTGTGGTTATGTGTCTAACTTCTGTTCTATAGCCTGTGAGCAGAAGTTGTACAATTTCTAGTCAGTGCTCTTAACACAAATAACCATGTCTTTCTATTTTTTCTTTCTGTTGAGGGAATGGGGATAAAACTAGACAAAACTAGACTAATCTAGCACTAGAATAATCATCTCAAACCAAAAGATGGAAGCTAGATATTGAGGGTGATTAGCAAAAAGGTAGATTAAGTCTGGGACCCCCATGACTTCATGGAGAAAAGCCTTAACAATAGAGGGACTCTACATGAATAAACAAAGTAAAGTAATAAAATGAAATAAAATAAAATAGTAGGAAAGTTTTATAACTCTTGTGAACTATGTTTAAACTCTTGTGAACTATGGTTATCTGTTTCAATATCAAAACCAACATCCTAACTAATGCCATCAGATCTGGGAGATTAAGTTGGTTTATTATTTGGCAGATAATTTATTTAAAAAATAGTATCTATGCAAAGAAAAAAGTCTTCAAATGTATGGGAAGAAAAAAAATGTCCACAAAAGAAATACAATCAGTCTAACTTCAAAACCAGATCATTATGGGAATATATTCCCAACTTATTCTTGTCCAAAGGATGCTTCAAAAATTTTAAAACCAGAAAATTTTTAGTGTGTGTATGTGAAAGAATAAAAATCATTCTCATTTGGGAAAGGACTAGAAAACGTATTACCCATACTACTCTACAGATAGTTGTTTTTAGTATACTTATCGTATGTGAATATGAATTGCATCACCTCAAAATTTATATGTTGAAGTCCTAACCCCCAGGACCTGAGAATGTGGCCTTATTTGGAAATGAGATCATCACAGATGTAGTTAGTTAATACAAGGTCACACTAGAGGAGTGCAGATCCCTAATCTTATATGACTGTTGTCCTTGTGAAAAAGGGAACTTTGGACACAAAAACACACACAGGGCAAATACCATGTGAAGATGAGGGCAGAGATTGAAGCAACACAGCAGAAACCAAAGAATGCCAGAGTGCCAGCAGATAACCAGAAGTTGGGAGAACTTCAGAACACATCTTTTCCAGATCTCAGAAGGAACCAACCTTGCCAGCACCTTGATCGCAAATTCCTAGCCTCCAGATGTATAAGACAATATATTTCTGTTGTTTAAGACACCCAGTCTGTGGTACTTTGTTACAACAGTCCTAGCAAACTAATACACTTACTCAATTGGCGTAGTAAAAAAAAAAATTAGGAACTAATGAATGGAAAATCCATCCAATAAAAGGACTATTTACAGATATTGAAACTAGTCAAATTTAGCACTAACCTCTAAAATGATTATTGGAAATATGGTTACCAGACAATGCAAATGTCAAAATGCTATCTCAAAAGAGAAGTAAAAATGTAAGACAAAATATTCATGCCTGCATGTGACTGACAACTCAAATACCTTTACTGAGTCCAATTTCCTTTGAAATGTTTGCCCTTAACTCTGAAATCTTCCTCCGTAAGTACCTAAACATAGAAATGTAAATATTTCTTTCATGAAACATGAGTGTATCAGTACACAAAACTGAAACAGCATTCACTCAGTAATAAAGCTCATGGCCACTGGAAATGCACTTTGCTTTTTAAAAAACTGAGAAATTAATAAGTTGGACATGTGACCTTTATGATCTTTGGTTCTACTTCAGAACTTTAAATGTAAAGCCTTAAAATTTAAATGTTGTGCTTTGAAATTATTTTTAAAGGGTAATGTATAACTGAATGTACAAGCATTTTATTCAAACTTGATTTATACAGCAGATTTAACATTTATTCAACAAAGCTTTGCATCTAATAATGAGTCCACTTGATGCTTTTAAAAGCTTCCTAAATACCATCAAATTTTTTAAAAGGTGTTGGAATTCAACCCCAGTATTTAGCTTATTCCATACTATGTGTTTCTCTACTAAAAATAGGCTTTATTTGAACTGACAAAAACAAAAACATTTTGTGAACTTTATACAAATATTTTATTTCATGTATGTATTTATTATAAAAACACGGTAGTTAAATTATTTCCTCTCACCTATTTATTTCTTTTTCATGAAGCAATTTATTTTTTTGTTCAGTTTGTGCTTCAACTCTGGGTTTTGTTTCTTTGATATTCTTTCAAATGTAAGTAGATTCTCCTGGTGGTCCCAAGTGACAGAGTAACTTATTTCTGCAGTAGCAATATTTTGTTATTCCACTAAACTCATGCAGTAACCTGAAACTGTTCAACTGAGTCTGCTCTAAATAGAAGTTCTGCATAACTTTCAACTTTTTATAAGCCTAAAAGGTTTAGAATGTTTTTTTCCTTTTGTAGTCCCTCAGGAATTCTAAAAACAAAAACTTACAATCACTTTAAATAAAAACCTGGCAGGGTTTTCAAAATGTTGGTAAAGCAAAATTTTACAGTATAGTCCTTGCAAGTTTTGCTCAAGACCAGATGACAGCATAACAAATTAAAAAAAAAAAAAAGAAACGAAATAAAGAAAGATTTTTGACTAATGAATCATCAGTGTCATTTCCAAAAGGATTGTATAACTTCAGTTAATAAAAGATTTACTTGTACTCATATGAATGTTCACTGTCTAAAGATTTGTTACTATACAAAGTAACATTTATTTGGGAACTTGGTGAAATAAACTGGCCACACCTTTGTTCCTATGGTGATCATTCTTATTTAATGCAAATAACAAGCAATGTTTTAAGAATCATTAAATTTTAAGTGTAAAAGCAGCGAAGTTACTGTGTACATGGAGGGAAGATTTCGTTTTTAGATGAAGTCTTCATTTTATAAAAGTGACTTTTTTTTCTTTTCTAAAAGAAATATTTTTTTTCATATTAGCGTACAATAAGAGAAGTTGAATTTTCTGGAAGACTATCACTCCCATTATGAATTTTATTCTGTAGTTATGAACTGTTCTGTAGTTCCAAGAAGTACGTGTTTGAATTGCAAGGTTATTACCCTAATTTATAACTTTTTTTAGTTGACCGGGTCAATGATCATGGTTACTATCCCCTTTTTACTGAAAGAAAATTGAGGGACAGGATATTCCTATTCTGGCTGTTAATTAGAATTAAATGGTAATTTTCATATTTATATCACTTCATCCTCCTGTTTGTACTATTTGTTTTATTTTAGTTATAATTAATTTTTTAATAACTTTAATTCAATTTATTCACTAAAGGCTAGATTTATGTTTCCCAGTATGAAATATCATTCAGATACTTCCAAAGACTTTAGAATCATTAATTATTTGATTTTAGATAAAAAAAAATTGTTTAGTTTGAAACTTATATTTCAATTCTTCTGTGCCTGTAAAAATTGTCAAATCAAATTCTCAAAATATGAATGGTCCCAAAAGTTTTATTTTAAATACACAGAAAAATATGTGTATTATACAGAAATAGAAACTGGTAATGAGTAAGAGAAAAAGAAATGAATATGAGTGAATATATATTTAAAAATTTTTTCTAATAGGGCAAAACCACAGGAAATATTTTGCTATACAAGTTTCATTGTTTTTTCTTCCTGTGACAAAACAAAAACCTCAAAATTTCCTATTAGTTGACTATGTAGTTCATTGTACTTTTACAAAATAGAGGTAATTTTACACGTTCATGAATAATAACCCATTGTAAATTAAAATTCAATTGATTATGAATGTCTATGTTAATCTTATTTCAAATATTAAAAGATGTACATATATATATATTTACAGATGAATATATATACTCGATCTTATATACTGTAATCCACTTTTTAGATTCTTGGGCATTCCCATGCAAATACCAGACACAGATGAACTTAAATTAATGGAATTTTGGAAAATCAAACGTTTTTAAGATAAATTTTCTCCTGTACATTTTCACATCCTCAATAATTGTTTACTCATATTGTTTTATAATCACGAACATTTTGCAAGAGAAGACTGTTATTAAGAATTCATCTGTTCTTAATTTACTCCTTATTTAAAGCTACAGCACAATGTTCTATTTGCAATATCAAGGCAATTGGTGTATGTAAGAAAGGACTGATATTAATTACAGAAAATTGTCATCAAATGGAAAAGAAAAATGAAGAGTCTTATGGAGGCTTAATCCTGATTACAGCTCAAAATTGCTCTCTCCATTAACACAATTGACACTCCCAACTAGCAAATTTTATGGAGGAACAAGTAACCAGATATTTTCCATGGAAGATCTTTTTCATTTTTATGTTTTTTTTCTTTTATTTCTGCCAGAATAGCAATTATTAACTTTTAAAGTCTGGTGTAAAATTTCATTTCAAAAGTATTAAGAGATAAAGCTTACCTAATTATTAACATTTTTCATTTTTTACTATGCATATGTTCAATGCTTGTAAAACAGCAGCTACAAAAATCTACTAACGCAAATATTTTAAATATAAATCTAACATGAAAAGATGGTATTACCCAATGTAAATAGTCACTAGATATACACATTTTAACCATGTGAATTGGATTAACTTCAAAGGAAACAGAATGACGTTTGGTAAATAATCACTTCCAGTGCATTAGTGCACTGGAACCTTTGCATTTCGGAAAGAGATAATTCATCCCACTTTGGTGAGCAATTTTCTCACTATAGAATTGAATTACCGTACAGTCAGATCCAGTACTCTATTCGTGGGACACCTGGTTTGAGAAATTAAAAGTCTTTCAAAAACATTATTTTAGCTACCTTCACAACTTCAGATGCTTCACTGGTCACTCACTAGTCAATTCCATCATCTAGTCACCAATTCAGTAAGTTTATACTAACTTACCTCCCTGGGAAAAATAGGATATGAATTTTCACAAACTAAGTAGTAGAATGCAATCTTTGTACAGTATCATGCACTATCAGCCCATCTATTTACCCTTATATCCTGAGCTCTCTGCAGGCCACAGATAAGAAAACACAGCTATCATATTGATGCTGAGGACAATGGAATTAAAAAAATTTTTTTCATCAATAAGAAAAAGTGCAATCATTTTAAAATAGTTTTGTGCTTTCTAAGAACATCAGGTAGTTAACTTTCTGTATTAAATATTGTGTTTCACCTTAAAACCTTTGAGATTCAATCTCTTTACTCAATAGCTTCAAGGTGTTCCACCTATAATTTCAATGTCACCATTTCCAGCTGAGAATATGATCAAGCATGAATCAAGAAGGCCTATGCTTAGAGAAAATGATATTTGTCAAGTACTAGTCTTTTTGACTAGTGCCTTTGTTCTATAAGGTTTTGGAGGGATGTGGCGGGGGGGGGTTGATATGGTTTTTATTGATATATAACTAATATATCACAACTCATCCATTTTAAATGTACAGTTCACTGAATTTCAATATATTTACAGAATTCTACAACTATACCACAATCTAATTTTAGGACATATATATCACCCTAAAAAGAAACTTTGTGCTCATTTACAGCCACATCCCATTACCACCGTCAACATTGGGAAACAAATAATCTCTATATCGTGTCTGTAGACTTGCCTTTTTTAGACATTTCACATGAATGGAATCATACAATATGTGCTTTTTCATGACTGACTTCTTTCACTCAGCATAGTGTTTATTAGGTTCACACATGTTATAACAGGTATTGGTACTTTATTCTTTTTTATTTGTGTCTATGGTTTTTACATGTTTTAAATACTTTTGTTACCAATAAAAATAGTTCTGTATAGAAATATGTGTAATTTTTTACCTCTTGGGTTACTTTCTGATGAAACTGTTGACCTAAGACAGATAAAACTTATATCTTCTCTTAACCTTCAAAAATAAACATATATAATATGATGAGGATAAAGAGAGGGAAATGTAAGTCAAGAAAAAGAACGTTAGAAAGCAGGTATTAGGGAGTAGTAGCTGCTTACTTTAAATTTCATTTTAAATAATTATTTTTATGAATGCCTTCCAAGATTAATTGTAGTGTAGTAGCTGTTTAATGTGTATAAGCAAATTATCTTTTATGAACAAGTTGTTTTTTGTAACATCAGTAACAAAGTCTAATATCCTCTTCTTTATTTAAAAGTTGAGTGTCTTTAGCCCTTCACATAAAATAATTGTGTGAGCTAAAAAGATATATGGTATTCCCAGGACAAATATTTGAAATATGTACAAACTTGGAACAACTTTGCATACCTCAATAAGGATATATTTACTTTATAAATATATAAATATTTATATACTGAAAAAATAAATTTTATGAATGCTGTACTTGAAGATTTATGGTGACTAAACATTGGTATCCCAAGTCCCAGAAGAAATTGGGGCAGAGTGAGTAATTGTCATTGTAGGCATATTTTAAATGGGAATTAGAACATTCAAAATGAAGTCTGTAATTATAATAATTGAGTTTGAAATGGACCTGTGGAAAGAAGGTAAAACAGAGAATGTAAGAGCTTCACATATTTGTGGGGAAAATGCTAGTAATATTAGAATATAAAAATGAAGACTTCATTGAAAAGAAGATATCATTTTTAGACAGAAAGAAGTATGTAAATTAAGATTGTTATGATGTCTATTGAATTTGTAAAATAGAGTAAAAAGGAGCATTAAAATGTGTAGATTACCTTTAAGTGCTTTTTGTTAGCTTTAAATGAGGTCACTGATTGATACAAATTTTATAGGTGATGTGTAGAATTTGAATCCTGTACATGTTACATAGATTATATAAAATGAGCAATGACAAGTATTTTAATATTAAAAATAAATTTGTCAACACTAATTCAAAAATATATATGCAACTGTATGTTTATTGCAGCATTATACAATCCATGATATGGAGGCAACCCTTGTCCATCCATGGGTGTATGGATAAAGAGGTGATATATACACAAAGGCATATTGCTCAGCTGTAACAAAGAATGAGACCTTGCCATTTGCAACAACTTGCCAAAGGGCAGAATGCTAAGGGAAATAAGTGAGCCAGAGAAAAACAAATACTATAATGATTTCACTGATATTCAGAATTGAAGAAAAATTAGCAAACAAACAAAGAAAAGAAGAGACAAAGGAAAAACAAACTCAAATACAAAGAACAAACTGGTGGTTGCCAGAGGGGAGATGGGTGTAGGGGTGAGTGAGATAAAGGGGATTAAAAGTGCTTTTATACTGATGAACACGGAGTAATTTACAGAACTGTTGAATCATTATATTGTATGCATGAAATGAATATGATAGTGTATGTTATTACTTCAATAAGAAATTTTAAAAAATTAAGAGAAAAAAGCATACTACAAAAATAAACACCTGGTAACAGAATATCTCACTTCAGAGACACACACACACACACACACAAACACACACACAATATCTTTAAAAACCATTTACAGGGTGAAAGATCTACATTACTTTCCCATATAATAGCAGTATCTATTTTTAAAAGTATATTTCAAATATTTAAATTTGAATATCACATAATCCATCTAGGTGGCATTAGCCTAAAAAAGTTTCATGATAATAAACCCATTCCATTTTTTCTTTCAATTAGATGAATCTTATACATCTATAAGGTGCTATAAAGAATATCTGAAGTCATTTGGTACAGAATTTCTACATCATTCCTACTGTGAAAAATGAGTTTGTGTTCCTAGTATTTGCTATTATAACAGACTTCACCTTAGATTAAGCATCCTGTTGCAACAAATTATTTGAACACCTTATCTGTGTCAGATACTATGCTAGGATCTATATTTACTTTGGAATAATACAAAGTCTCTTCCCTGAGGGAGGAAACATGGCATAATACTTTAAAGCATAGCTTCTAAAAAGAGATTCCCTGGGTTCAAATCCTGTCTGTTACCCATTAACCTATAAACACATATTGTTTATTTAACAACCCCACGCCTCACTTTGCAGTCATGAAGAGAGATTTTTCTTCTTCCTATGGTTGTTGTATGAATTTAAAAAGCTATGTAGGCAAAGTAATTAGCCCATTGTCTGACTTATACAAAAAACACAGAGATATATTTTCTTTTTAAAAAAGAACTCCCACTTATTTACTAATGGTGCCTCTGAGTCTAACCAAGTCTGATATTAATATTCATTCAAGAAGAAACTTGAAACAGGGACACTGATACACACAGTTTTCATAAAGATTCCATTGACAACTTCTAATACAAATCCTCTTCATAATAAATAGGCCAAGTTTGTATGCATGCAATAATTCAAATGTAGAGACTACAGTCAACAGAAACTAAATCAGTGAAGATTTAATCAGGACATAATTTGCTGAAAATCACTAAAAGCTGTATTTATGTCTTTGAGGATGTGGAGAATACAAGCCTCAAAAGGAGGTTTGAGACATTACATTTTTCAAAACTTTAATCATTCATTTTTCATTCATTTATTTATTTGATTCATATTTATTTATCACCTACTATGCAATAGGCATTCTCTCAGGCATTCGTATCCAAAAGTGAATGTCCAGAAAATAAGAAAGCACATTTTTGATAATATTAGGTGTAGCTAGAGATCAGTTTGCAAAATAATTTTTGTTTCCCCCAGAATTTACTTTATACTTCTGTGATGTGTGTGTAAGACATTCTTTTCAATGATGTATAAATCAAATGTAATATATATAAAGGATGCTACTAAAATAAATAATTCTGTTTATAATTACATATAGACAACATGTGAATTTATTGTTTTCCATGTATTGTGAATATTTTGTAAATACACTTAAATATTCTCTGCTGAGTGAAAAAAAATTCTTAGTGTGCTTTATTATTACTACTGAGTCTAGCTTAATGTCCATCAACAACTCCTTACATTTAATTAAGAATAAGGTGAGAAAATTTTAGGGGAGATCTTCATGGATAGAAAATATCACCCTGAATATAAACTAAGAATACTCAGAGACTTCATATCAGTGATGGTTGAGATATCTTGAAAAGATAATATGCTTTAAAGAGTATACCATTTGTATTCTAAATGTAAGTAACTTAAGAAGTTCTGGCCCAGAAGCTTTGTAATATACCAACATTTAGAGAGATTCAGGAATACAGGTACAAAGGCACAAAGACCAAAGAAGAGCAGTAGATCCCACACCCAGAGCAATGTATTTGACTGCTCAGAAAGGAAAAAAGGGGAAGAAAGAAGAAAGCTAACCATTACCACTTACTGGGTGGGAAACAGAAAAAAGAATAAAATCTGAAGAGGTGGAATAACATAGGTCATGAAGGATTACATATGTCATGCTAAGAATTTTAGACATCATTCTGTTCAAGATTCTGACATTTGTTGATGTTCTTCAGAATGAGAGTGATAGGACATGTGAGTTTGAGTTTTAAAATAAGTGCTTTCTTGGGGTACCTGGTTGGCTCAGTCAGTAGAGCATGTGACTCTTGGTCTCAGGGTTGTGAGTTCAAGCCCCATGTTGGGTGTGGACATTACTTTTAAAAAATCTTGAATAAAATAAATAAAATTAAATTAATTAATTAAATTAAATTAAAATGTACTTTCTTAATAGTGAGGAAGAAGAAACCATAAGGTGCAATACTAAAGATAAGAAAACATTTAAGAGACTTGTAAAATCAATTTTTAGTCATGTGGATAAGGTGAAAAATGTACCTATGGGATATTAATCTTGACGTGGTCATTGCTATTTAAAAAATAATGAGTAAGTGAGGCACCTGGGCGGCTCAGTCAGTTGAGCTTCTGATTTCAGCTCAGGTCACGATCTCACGGTCCGTGAGTTCGAGCCCGGCATTGGGCTCTGTGCTGACAGCTCAGAGCCTGGAGCCTACTTCGGATTCTGCGTCTCCCTCTCTCTCTGACCGTCCCCTGTTCATGCTCTGTCTCTCTCTGTCTCAAAAATAAATAAACATTAAAAAAATAATAATGAGTAAGTAATAAATTCTGTTTATTACAGAAGAATTTCCCTGAGGTTTTAAAGGTTAATGTGTACTAGGAAGAAATCTGTCTTTGCTTGCAGATGACATGATAGCTTATGTAGAAAATCTGAAAAAATAGCCAAAAAAAAAAAAAAAGCCCTCCTAGACCTATTAAGTAATCATAGAAGGATTACAAGACACGAGGTTAGTAGACAAAAGTCAATACTTTCCTAAAAACAAATAATGAACACGTGGAACTTCAAATCAAAAGCACAGGGGTGCCTGGGTGGCTCAGTCAGTTAAGCATCTGACTTCAGCTCAGGTCATGATCTCACGGTTCATGGGTTTGAGCCCCACATCGAGCTCTGTGCTGACTCAGAGCCTGGAACCTGCTTTGGACTCCGTGTCTCCCTCTCTTTCACTGCCCTTCTGCTCATGCTCTGTCTCTCTCTCAAAAACTAAGTAAACATTAAAATAATAATATTTTTTTAAAAAAAGCACAATAGTTTTTACACTATACCCCCTGAAATGAAATACTTAGATATAAATCTAAAGAGATCTGTATGCAGAAAACTACAAAACTATGGTGAATGAAATCAAAGAAGTAAACAAATGAGAGATATTCCATGTTCTTGGGTAGAGAGTTTAAGTATTTTCAAGATGTCAATTCTTCCTAACTTGATCTCTAGATTCAATGCAAATTCAGTCAAAATCCCAGCAAGTTATTTTGCAGACATCAAAGACTAGATTGTAAAGTTTACATAGAGAGACAAAAGATCCAGAATAGCCAGCATAACACTGGGGGGACAAAAATGGACGACTTAGGCTATCTGACTCCAAGAATTACTATAAAGCTACAGGAATCAGGACAGCATTGTATTGGTAAAAGAATAGACAAATAGATCAATGGAACGGAAATGAGAGCCAAGAAATAGATGCCCATAAATAGAGAAAACTGATCTTTGATAAAGAAGCAAAGGCAATACTGTGGAGTAAAGACGATCTTTTTTTTTTAATCTTTATTCACTTTTGAGAGACAGAGAGAGACAGAGCATGAGCGGGGGAGGGGCACAGAGAGAGGGGAGACACAGAATCCAAAGCAGGCTCCACGCTCTAAGCTGTCAGCACAGAGCCCGACGCTGGGCTAGAACCCACGAACCGTGAGATCATGACCTGAGCCGAAGTTGGACGTTCAACCCGACTGAGCCACCCAGGCATCCCAAGACAATCTTTTCAACAAATGGTGCTGGAACGACTAATCTCCACATGCAAAAAAAATAAATCCAGACACAGAGCTTAACCCTTCACAAAAATTAACTTAAAATGGACCAAAGACTTAATGCAAAATACAAAAGTAAAAAGTCCTGGATGATAACAAAGCCTAGATGATCTCAGGAAAGGTGATGTCTTTTTAAAAAATTTTTTTTTCAACGTTTATTTATTTTTGGGACAGAGAGAGACAAAGCATGAATGGGGGAGGGGCAGAGAGAGAGGGAGACACAGAATCGGAAACAGGCTCCAGGCTCTGAGCCATCAGCCCAGAGCCCGACGCGGGGCTCGAACTCACGGACCGCGAGATTGTGACCTGGCTGAAGTCGGACGCTCAACTGACTGCGCCACCCAGGCGCCCCAGGTGATGTCTTTTTAGATACAATACTAAAAAACACTGTATATGGCAATTACCAAATGCATAATTCATGAAAGAAATAATGGATAAGGTGGTCTTCATTAAAATTAAAAACTTCTATTCTGTGAAAGACAATGTCAAAAGAATGAGAAAAGAAGTCACCGATTGGGAGAAATATTTACAAAAGACACATTTGATAAAAGACTTATCCAAAATATACAAAGAACTCTTGAAAGTCAACAGTAAGAAAACAAATAATCCTATTAGAAAATGGGCCAAAACCCTAACATACGCCTCACCAAAGAAAATATACAGATCACAAATTACCATGTGAAAAGATTCTCCACATCATATGTCATCAGAGAAATGCAAATTAAAACAACCAGATACTACTACCCCTATTAAAATGGCCAAAATCTGAAACACTGACAATACCAAATGTTGCCAAAGATGTGCTTTTACTGCAACAATCTCTCTGTTACTACACAACAGTTCTCATCCATTGTTGGTGGGAATGCAAAATGATACAGCTTCTTTGGAAGACAGTTTGACGGTTTCTTATAAAACTGAACATACCCTTACCGTGTGATCCAGCAATCACTTTCCTGGTTATTTACCCAAACTAGTTGAAAACTTATGTCCACACAAAACTTACACAAAGCAGCTTTATTTATAACTGCTGAAACTTAGAAGCAACCAAGATATCCTTCAGTAGGTGAACGGTTAAATAAACGGTGGTAATCTCAGACTATGGAATATTATCCAGAGCTCAAATGAAATGAACCATCGAGTCAGAAAAAGACGTGGAGGAGCCTTAAATGCATGCTACTAAGTGAAAGAAGTCAATCTGAAAAGGCTAAATACTCGATGATTGCAACTAAATGATATTCTGGAAAAGGCAAAACTATAAAGACAATAAAAAAAAATCTGGTTGCCAGGATTTGGGGCAAAAGGAGGGAAGGATGAATAGGAAAAGCCCTGAGAATTTTTAGAGCAGTGAAAATACTCTGTATAATACTATAATGATGGACACGTCATTATACATTTGTCCAAACCCATGGAATCCATGGTTCACTGAATGGACTCTAATATACACTGTTGACTTTGGGAGATTATAATGTGTCAATGTGGGTTTATCGATTATAATGAATGTACCATTCTGGTGGGGAATGTTGATAATGGGGAAAGATATTCATGTATGGGGACAAGGGGTATATGGACATCTGTACCTTCCTCTCAATTCTTTTGTGAATCTAAAACTGTTCTAACAGTATAAATTATTTTTAAAAAGTGTAAGCAGTCATCTTGGTTCATTTTATACTTAGCCAGAACTTGAATCATCCAGCTACAAGGAACTAAATTTCATCAACAACCTGAATAAATTGATACTCAGATTCTTCCCATTAAGCCTATAGATAGGAACACAGCTGGCTGATTACAGCTTTTTGAGAATTTAAGTAGAGAACCCAGCTAAGATTTGCTTGGACTCTTGATCAACAAAAACTGAGATACAAGTGTATGTGGCAGGGGCTATGTGTATCGTAATTTGTTAGTATCATATAGTTTACATATATATAGAATATACATATATGTATATATGGGCATATATAGTACATATCTATGTATAATATATACATATAGATATATACATAGATATGTATGCCTATATATATAGTTAATTGCTACTAACAAATTACTACACACCTAATATATGCATACTATACATATATATACATACTTATATGTATATATATGTGTATATATATATATATATATATATATATATACATATCCATAACATATGTTCAGGCTTTCCTCCAGACATTAAAAAATATAATTAACTTTTTGGAGGAGTTAAATTGTTATTGATCAAACTACTTGCTTATCTCCTCAAAATGCTAAAATGTGATAAAATTTTAAAAAATAAAATAAAACGCTAAAATGTAATTGTCAGCATTGAAAACATAATATATTGATCCTAGAGTGATAGATTCAGGCATTTTAAGATGCTGTATTTATTACTGAGCTATGTCATTTGGCTGAACTATAGAAATAGAATTTCCTGACAATATCAGTGTCATAAGGAAATGTTTCTGCTTTATCCATTTTACATGCTAGTGTGAGGAATTTTCACAAGATGGATACTTCAGAATGGAAAAGTAAAATCCTCAACTCTCTGGAAGCTGAAAAAACATTCTTTTGTTAGCAGGACCTGGAATGTAGTCCATTTCTAATACACTAATTTTACTGTTTCTTTTAATTTCAAAACCACACTAAAAAGCTCTCTTGGTACCTTCCAAATAGTCTATGTGCTGGACAACTTAACGATTTCATTGGGGCAGATGTTTTCCGTGATCACCACTCCACTGAACTGATTCCAGTGTCTTTCCCAGTCAGCATCGTGACTCCAAAGTTAAATGCGAATATTAACAATTATTCCACCTCTACCAAGGTTATCACTTAGATCATGACCTCGACCATGACTTTTCAGTTGAAAAAGAAAAAAGTGTCCTTCTCTCATGTATTATTTTTTCTCTCACATGTTTTGGCAAATTGCTAAGAGAAATCCATACCTTTACGTCAGCGTCAGCGGAGTTCTGCCCCTGGGGGGGGATCTGCCACCGCATCCTCTCCACAGGCAATTCTCTTCTGCTATCTGCGCCACAGGTGTTATGCACTGTGCAACAATGTTACTTGGTGGAGGGATTTTTGTCAATAACCAATACATTTTATACTCTGTGTTTGTCACTTCTCAGGATTACGGTAAATCTTGTTGCTCCAAGGAATGCAACTTTGAATGATGCCATTACTTTGCTCTCTTCTTTACCTTTTTGGACAACATCTTATATTTAATATAAGAAAGCATTATTTTGGAAGTATTCTGGGATGCTTCAATCAAATTACTAGGAAGCTGTACTTTGAAGTATACTTTGGAAGTATGAAGTATACTTTGAAGATGAAAGTGAAACTAACATTTTATGAGAAAAACACACTGGACCCTGGTGTAAACAGATTATTAGTTTGAGCATTTTGATACTACTTTTGTATTTGTGATTTGAGCTTCCAGGATCTTTCAGCTACTTGTGGAAGATAATTACAGTCCATATGTTTATTGTAAAATAATCACAAAAATTCACAATCCATAGTTTTACTGGAGTCTGTGCTTATTTAAGCCCACAATATTATTTTAAGTGTGATATGTATATTAGGATTTTCACCATTAGTATTACATTTCAATTAATGACAGTAGAGTTATTAACCCATTATTGTTAATGAGAACTATACTTTAGCACAATAGTCGCATAAAAAACAAATTTAAGAAACATAAACAATAGCATGCAAACAATATGAGAATAGTCAGCTGAGTATAATTGCATCTCCATAATTGTCTGCTAAAATAAAGAAACTGAATAATGCAAGTCTTATAGGACGATCACAACTAGGAAAACTGCTTGTACTATTTTCCTATTTCTGACAATAGCTACTTCTAAAGGTCTTATATAAATTATTTAACTCTTACAATGATATTATGAATAACGTAAATTATAATCCTCATTTTGTAGTTGAAGGAATGAAGGTAAGTAAGAATGAATAGCTTCTCCAAAATGACACAGAAGGCAAAGCCAGATTTTAATCCAGGCAGTATGACTGCCTGGATTAGATCCTTAATCAATACAAAATCTCTCTCTTAGATTCTATTCAACTACACAGAAATGTTAACTGGTGAAATTATTTTCTTCCTATCACCTTTCATTAATTTCATGATGAATACAAAGGAATAGTAAGAAACCATAGTTTCTACGAATTGTGTCAGTGATTTTGTTGTGATGATTAATTGGCAATCCTTATGATCCTTATGATTTGGAGATGAAGCTGGCTTGCCTCCTGATGAGCAAAAAAAGGAAACAAAGTTTCTGTCACCTTGTCATAGATGCTTGCTGGTGAAAATACTTGTTATCCCATTAAATGTGGTTCCTCCACCAATGTATATGAACTTGAACAATTTGGAATGAGTATAGTAGTTTGCTTATGGGAAATAAAAGGTTAAATGGAAGCTCTGTTTTACATTTTCTTCCAGGCTGAAGAGGAAGTAAAGATAATGACCAGGGAGAGAAAGAATCTGACAGTCAAATCTTCTTCTAAACAGGCAAATGATAGATCTCTTGGTAAAATAATTTGTTATTTGCTAAAAGGAGAACTCCCATCTATGGACCCTTGTCTATAAACCAGGACATATCTGTTTGGCTAGGATTGCTGACGGTAAGCAAACCTGAAATCTGCAAATCCCAAATCTAGGGACCGGCATGGGTCCCTAAAGAATGTCACATAAGCTATGTGACTAAGTATAAAATGGAGGGCTTTCATGATGAAAATGAATCTTTCTGCGGAAATGATCTGGCTGTATGCATTATTAAAGATCTCACAGGTTAGGGGTGCCTGGGTGGCTCAGTTGGTTAAGCATCTGACTTCGGCTCAGGTCATGAATTCACAGTTCCAGAGTTTGAGCCACTCACTGGGCTCTGTGTTGATAGCGCTAAGCCTGGAACCCACTTGGAGTTCTGTCTCCCTTTCTCTCTGCCCCTTCCCCTCTCACACAATGTCTCTCTCAAAAATAAATAAACATTTAGAAAAATTTAAAAATAACAATCTCCCAGGTTACCTGGGTTGGAGTATATTCTGATGCAGCAAGATAGAACCTGGGGAGAAGCATCAGAGATCCCAGACCACTTCTGTTTGCTTGTGCCCTGTGGTTTTTAACCTTGAACTTATTAGGATAGTTTGATATGGACTAAGATCTCTGATTCACACGAATCTGATTTGGCAATGGGATATTTTATATCTCAGTTTACAATGTGCAAAAATCAAAACCATTATTTGTAGACTGGAAATCATTTTTGTAAGTGAAATTCTGAAGTAAAGAAGGTAAAATATTTTTTCCGATTAAAAATAGATCTTGCTACAACTAAGTTTTAATCCTAAAGGTTTTTATTTTTCTTAACTAGATGTAATTTGTCCTTGAAACCTTAAGTGTTTCCTGTCAGATGAGAGAGGTAACAGAACTGCATCCATATTTCTATAAAATCTTTGGGTCAAATAACATGAAACCAACTATAGTCTGAGTGCAACTGAACACAATTTATCCTAGAGTAAAGTTATTTTCAAAACTATTTTTAACCTTTTAAAATATCAACTGCCATCAATCACTTTTTTTTATTTTTATTTTTACTTTGTCAATTCTCTTCGGGTTGTCTTTAGTTCTCTGTATCAGTTTATTGGCTAATAAAAATTGGCCCCTGCCCCTCAGAAATAAGCCTTAATTCTATAATTTGCAAAAAACAAAAACAACAACAAACAACATAAAGAGAGCATTTAGAAAATGAAAACCTCTCTCTGTATATTAACTTCTTCCATAGTAAACATAGGAAGTTATCCCATGAAAAATAATTTACAGTTATATTGCAAAAAATAAAGCAATGTAATCTTCTATAAGATTAGTCCATGGTCAAAAACTACCTTTTCTGTTTAGAATAAATAATGAGAACAGGTAAAAATCGGTCTGAATGGTTCAGCTGGAGAAATGGCTTTGGGAAGAATGCAATCAGTGACCAAAACCTCAATCAATTACTCATTAAATGACATATATTTGCTTCTCAATTCTAATAGCCTCACAGGCAAGATTATACACCTTATTCAAAGATTCCCTGACCACACTGTGTAAAAAGCACTCCTCTGCTCCAATTTCATATTAGCTGTCCATTTCTCTGTTTTATTTTCTCCAAAGAACTTAGCAGTATTGGGAATGGTATTAGTTAAGTATTTGGTTATACACTTCTTCATCTCTCCACAATAGCATCTTCAGAAGGACAAGGGTTAGCTATCTTGTTCCCTGGCTATATGCCCAGTGCCTAGAGCAGTCTCTAACACATCAAGAGAGCCAATTCTTCTATATTAAAGGAACAATTAGGTAAATAAGTGAAAAATAAAATGCCTTACTCTTTGAACTGGTGTCACATGCATTTTTAACGCTTATAACTTTGTAATTATGTGTCACAATGCACTTATTCATAAGTATAGTTTAAGTCTTGTGTTATCTTAAGGTACCTATAAATGTAATTTTAGCCAGTAACTGTACTGTTATATATTTCAAAAGTTGATGACAGCTTGATTACTGTGACCTTTTATATGGAAAACTCAGAAAAAGTGTTTTAAAAATCTGAATTCGTTACAGCAAGAGTAGTCTTAGTTCTGAACTGAAACTTTTTAAATGTATTTTAATTGTTACTCAAAAATTTTTTCTAAGAATATCAAATAGGAAAAACAATTCAAGAGTAAAATCTTGTTTCTATCTCTTTTATCAGCTTTGTAATGTAAATGCAAAATTCATGGACTACTTCTCTAAAGTTAAAACTCACTCAAGTATTTTAAAAGAGGTATTATCATTCTCTGATAGACCAGTGTTGGTTTTTTTCAAAGCTTGAGCAAAATTATTCAGCAAGTGGAACAATTTTTGATACACAATATAAAAATGATGCTCTTCTCCAGATTAGGTAGTTAATGCAAATGAGATCATAGCTTGAACAAGCTTTGGGAACGAACAGGCTGTCCAAGAGAGTCAACAAAAGTGTGCCTCCTGCAATAGGAAAGGTTTCAATTTTGCCATTTTCTAAACACAGAAAAATGTATCCCTCCAATTCAGAATATTGAATGTCTTATGGAAAGCGAAAGGTCATTTGTAACTGTCCAAAGGATTGATGGAGTTGAGATACCTCCTTGACCTTCACCCTGCACTCATAAAGAATAGTTTCAGATGACAGAGCATCAGGAAAGTTTTCAGAAAACGTCTTTTCTTCTTTTGTACTGCACAGCAAGATTGTTACCTGATATTTTCTTTCATAATTGTATGTCAAGATTTAATTATCTTGTGTCGTCCCTCATTAAAAGTTAACTGTCATCTAATGCTGCTGAGCAATGTCTGTGATTTGGACTAATTCAAGCAGTTCTGTCTGCTTTTCGCCATTGTTTTCCATCCCAGTTTCTACGGTAATTGCTTTGGAGGCCTCGAAAACCATGTCAAGGTCATCCTTTACAAATACTAACCACTAGCCCCCCAACATGGACATTTCCCGATTAATTATTGTCTATTAAGGATACATATTGTTAAAAGCACTTCATTATAATTCGGGGATTTTTTATCCCTATAATCTAATTTAAAAAACTAATAAAAATTTTAGTGCAGCTATTAAAAATACACTAAAAATGTGACATACCACTACTAACAGGTCTTGAATTAGTGTGAGTGTGTGTGTGTGTGTGTGTTTACCACAGTTGTCAGTTGTGAAATCTCTACGACCTGGAGTGGTTTTATTATCTGTAATCTTAGGACTTACATGATAGAAAATATAATGATATTGTGCAGTGCTTTCTATGCAAAACGATGCTACTGACACACTGTATGGAGAGCATGTGCTTCCAGCTATTTTACTCCTAATAATGATGGATTTGAGCTGAAGCTACTGCCACTAT
Organism: Felis catus; assembly: GCF_018350175.1. Lineage (NCBI taxonomy): Eukaryota > Metazoa > Chordata > Mammalia > Carnivora > Felidae > Felis > Felis catus. The sequence goes on along the minus strand of NC_058385.1, from coordinate 26,512,852 downwards.
TGTCATTGCAGCTCCCTTTATATTTCAGCAGTTCCAGGGCAGCAGACTCCTAACTGCTCCTGCTTCCAGCACTATGCAACTCAAATCTGCAATCCACATTTCTTAGCGAATGATAAAAGAAAGGTCCTAAAATATGTCTAAAATAATGAGAGGAGGCAAAAAAAAAGGAAGAGGGTAATTAATAAATGAATATGAAATTTAACAATTAAACAAATGCTGAAACAAAGGAAATGAATTGCAATACTCTGGCTTTGAAATGTTAAGTAGTCATAACAATGCAAACAGATTGATTTTCAGCTCTGTGACTGTACCTACAGACTAAGCATAAAAGCAGTTACAATAACAAAACAGTCGTTGAAAATGTGAAAGTAAATGCAAATGTAGTTAAATATAGTTTCTTCAGCAAAGAGGGAGAGAGAGGGAGATGATATTATCTTGATACTCCAAAGTTGAGGATTGAAAGATAATGTTAATGGTTAAAGAAAATATGAAACAACTGTGTATGTGTGTTTTATTTAAATTACAATGTTTCCCAACTGAGAGATGAAAAATTGCAAACACTGTGTGGGACCCAGTGGGAGAAGAAAGAGGAGTTGGTGAAAATAAGCTAACCCTGTACCTTCTCAGGGGACCAATTGGTTAAAATCTAAAGTTGTTCAATTTTAAAATAATCCTAAATGGGGGCACCTGAGTGTCTCAGTCGGTTAAGTGACTGACTTAGGCTCAGGTCATGATCTCAGGGTTTGAGCCCCCACGTAGGGCTCTGTGCTGACAGCTCAAAGGCTGGAGCCTGCTTTGGATTCTGGATCTTCCCCTCTCTCTGTCCCTCCCCCACTCACACTCTGTTTCTCCATCTCTCAAAAATAAGTAAAAATAAACATTAAAAAAATTAAAAAATAAATAACCCAACCCTATAAAAACTTAATTTAGAAGAATTAAAATATTAGCAGTTAAAAGTGATTGCCTTTAGGGGATGGACACATATCTGTTAAGTGAACCAATGCTTACAATTTGTTTTTTCTCTATGCAGTGAAGTGTCTTTTTTTTTTTTATGGGCCCTGCCATAATTTCTAAGAACCATGGCTTCCTTTATAAGCATGCTACAGAACTGGATACAGTTTCTCATAATCAGACATAATAGTTCCATGAATTGTTGTCCAATAGAGCATGGGGAGAGTGAAAACTAAGAAATGAACATGAGCTGCAGTCGACAGTGGTCTACATTAGACAGCTTAAGAAAACAGAAAAAAGGGATGTAGTGTGGAAGAAATCTGAGGCGAAGACTAAACTCACTCAAGTGAGGTGACAGCAGTATGTGTCTTCAAGACAAAAACGTGAAGGATCAAGTTTTACTTGACAGTTATAAACAATTTGACCAAATTTTACTATATACCAAAATGTAGTATATTTTATATGAAAAAAAAATAGTAACATAAAAGATGTCAATGATAATTTTTAGTTGATGTACTCTGGTATGAGGATAATTAAAGAGAAATCATTTCATGAGATAATTTCAAGAGATATTTTTATTTATAAGCATACCTCCATGGTCCATGGTTAGGGCCCTCACCTCTCATCTTATTACACTGAACATCCTTATAGAGTACTTTTCAGCTATTTTGCACCTTCACCTAACACTCTAAAATTCAACCATAATGAAAAAAATTAAAATGTGATTTTGAGCACTATTTGGCTCAGTCGAAAAGTAGAATTATATGGCACTGTATAAAACATTTTGATCATATTGAAATCTGAGAACATCCACGTGGGGCACCTGGGTGCCTCAGTTGGTTACGTGTCCGACTCTTGATTTCAACTCAGGTCATGATTTCACAGTTTGTGAGATCAAGCCTGTGTCAGGCTCCTCACTGATAGTGCTAAGGCTCACTTGGGATTCTCTCTCTCCCTCTCTTTTCTGCTCTTCTTCTGCTCATGTATGCATGCTCTTTCTCTCTCTCAAAATAAATAAATAAACTTAAAAAAAATGTGGGGCACCTGGGTGACTCAGTCGGTTAAGCATCCAACTTCAGCTCAGGTCATGATCTCACGGTTAGTGAGTTTGAGCCCCATCGGGCTCTGTGCTGACAGCTCAGAACCTGAAGCCTGCTTTGGATTCTCTGTCTCCCTCTCTCTCCTCCCCTCCTCCAATCACTCTCTCTCTGTCTCTCTCTCAAAAATAAATAAACATTAAAAAAAAAAAAGAACGTCCACAATAGACCTGTGTCTTTGCATGTTTTACTTTCTAATCCTGGTCTCCTCTCATATAGCACTCACATATGAATCTTCCCTTTTCTACTGCCTTTTGCTAATATGTTTCTTTGTATTTTTGTTTGAAATTTAAATATGAATTCCAAAGATTCCTTTCTACTCAATCAATGGCTTATAAAAGCATTTTAACAATCACAGTCATATGAGTGTCTAAGAATGCAACTTTTTCCAGAAATCATGTATTCCTATATTATCCCTTTTGGGCCCTGTAATAATCCAGTGAAATATTTAGCAATGTGAATGGTTGGTTTATTTTCAATTCTCTACAGTTCACAAAAGCACTCTGACACGCTATTATGGATTGAATTGTGTCCTCTCCTCCCAAATTTGTATGCAGTCCCTCAGAAGATAACCTTATTTAGGGCTAGGGTCTTTACAAAAGGAATCAAGGAAAAGTGAGACAATTAATTTGGGTTCAATTTAATATGACTGGTGTCCTTATAAAAATGGAAAATTTGGAGACAAAGATATTGACAGAGGGAAGAGAATATGAAGAGACACAGGAAAAAGTCGGTCATCTACAAGCCTAGGAAAGAGGTCTGGAACATATCTTCCCATCACAGTCCTCAGAAGAAACCAACTCTGCCTGTACCTTGAGTTTGGACGAGTAGCCTCCAGAGCTGTGAGACAATAAATTTCTGTCGCTTAAGCCACCCAGTCTGTGGTGCTTGTCTTAGCTCTAGGAGACTAATACCCGTACTTGTATTTGATGATTTCCTGTCCATCACGTCTTTCACTGCAGTTTTCATTCAACTATAAAAAGAAAGTATCTACTAGTAATTTCCTAAACAAGCATAATACTTGCTCCCTTGATTGTTTCTGCCAATAATTCCTTTTCCTATTCTTTCCTCCAACATAACTCCTATTCATCCTTCAGCACTTTTTTTCAAGAAAGGCATTTCTGTGTGTCTACAAATAATAAGGAAGAGGAGAAGGACTGACAACGGTGGTATGAGATAACTTCTCTAGTTTTTTAGTGTCTTTACGAAAGTCTTTGTACTAATGCTTTGACTTCAAAAAACATATTACCAGTGTACAGAAGTCTTTTTCTCTGCTCTCTCATAGGAAAAAAAAAATTTAAAAACAAATAAAGAAGAAACAAAACAAACTTTTTCCCCCTTTACTTTGTGAAGTAATTGTGTTTTTAGAATGGAAAATGAAGAAAACTATTTTAGACCTAATACAACAAGATATGACAAAGGAGGCAGCCAGGTATACCCAGGAGACTCTCCAGAGGGATCCGTTGTTACTAATAGAATTATCTCTAAGCATTGCACAAACTCAAAGAGGCTTACACCTCTCTCCTCCTTTACTGTCCCACTCACTTACCTTTTCCAATTCTGCTTACCCTTTCCAACTCACCATAGGGAAGTTTTCCTTCAGAAAATCTTTCTAGCCCTAAAAATGAATTCTCTGCTTTTGCATAATTCCAGGAGACCCAGGGTTCCCTCCATGGCAGCACCAAAGTATCTCATCACTAATGACTCCTTTGGGCTCCTCTTGGGCCATTCTTCACCTTTCCATCTCTGCAACCATTACTGTGGCCTTGCTCAGTTTCCATTTGAACACTATGAGTTTTGACCAGTGCCTGGGCAACCTCTATATAACCTTTAGTATTCAATTTAAAGGTTACTTTTCATGGGACTGTCCTCAATCTCTCCTCCTACTATGCATTTTCATAGATTTCTGTGCTTCTCCTTCACAACATACCTCAAATAGAATTATGGGACTGCATGTCTTTTTTTAATATAGTATTTTTAAACAGGGTTTAAAAATCCTACATAACATAAAATTTAGCATCGTCTCTGATTTAAGTGTATACTTGTATAGCGTTAAATTATCTTCTTCTTTATGTCAATTCCTTATGTTTTATTCACAACTAGATTCCTGGTATCTAGGACAGTACCTTACATGTATTTGGTGTTTAAAAGTACTTGCTGAATGAATAAATGTGACATATTTGTTTTCTTTCAATCTTGATGGCAAAGAAAAGTGTGCTTACCATCAATGACACAAAACATTTCTCAAAAAATATTGTGAAATTATTCATTCATTAAATATATACGTTGAGTGTTTATTTTATGCCACATATGAGTCCTAGGGATATTTCTATGAGTAAGACCAACAAAATTTTGCCTCTTGAAGGCTAAAACTTTGTGGGCTGACATGATAAATAAGTAAATAAATATATAAAAAAGACAAGTAACAATTAAGACTATGTAAGAAATAGCTGAGTGATGTGACAGAGTTACTGGCCAGGACTAGGTTCATGGACACCATGTTAGTCACTTTGGGCTATAACAAAAATACCATAGACTGGGTGGCTTAAACAACAAAACTTTATTTCTCACAGTTCTGGAGGTTGGGAAGTAGGAGATCAAGGTGCCAGCACATCCAGTATCTGATGAGGACCTGCTTGGATACAGCCACCTTCTCGCTGTATGCTCATATGGCCGAGAGAAAGACAGAGAAAGAGAGACAGAAAGAACGACCTCTCTCCCTTTACTTATAAGGCTGCTAATTCCATCATGGGGGCTCATCCTCCTGATCTAATTACCTCTCGAAGACCTCACCTCTAAATACCATCACATTAAGGCTTCTCCATATGAATATTGGGGGGAAAACACAAACATTCAGTCCTTAGCAGACACTAGATTAATGTTTGCTAAAAAATGAAGAATGACCACATTAAGTGTGATAAAGAAAGGGTCCTCTGAAGAGACAAAAATTAAGTATAGAACTGAGAAATTAACCCTAGATATGAAGTTAGCCATGCAGAATTAGTAAAACAGCATTCGAGCAGAGATAAGTGCAAGTTTATAGGTATTTAAAACAGAAAATGATTGGATCTGTTCAAGCAATAAAAAGGAAGCCAGTGGAACTGAATTCAAGTGGTATAATATAAGTTTGGAGAATTAGGTAGCAGCCAGATCATCTGTGGCCCCATAGGCCACTGCCGAGGGGCCAGAGGTCCCTGTCACTAATCTGACTTATTTATCTGTTTGAAAGATTACTGACTTCTTTGTGCTGAATGAGGTGTAAGGGGCCAGAACGTGAAGAACAGACTATTATACCCTGGAGGCTATTGCATAGTATCTTGATTAAAACGGTGGTACTTATTTTAGGTGGTAGAACTTGGGAGGAAAAGGAGACTGATTTATTGGGAATTCAGGGCCAGGGAGGATTTGGTCAAGGATTACCTGTGAGGCTTAAGCAAAAAGCAGGAATCAAGCTTGACTTCTGCCCCAAATCTCTGCTCATTCTATACCTTCTTCATCCAATTACAAGGCATTGACTATGCTACAAGTATAATCCATGACCATGAAAAGTTAGCTAAAACAGTTGGGACTTGAACACAGCACAAGTGAAATAAACTCAGGACAGAAAGTCATCTTTTTCAACTTACATTTCCTGTATCTACCACTGTTTGGCATATGGTTTTTGCCCAGTGTTTGTCAATGAGTGACTGCATGCTACATCAGAGAAATGCCCAAGTAGAAAATGATGACTAAATAAGTGGATTTGATTTGCGAATCCATTTTTCAGTATATAAGTTAAACTCAAATGTATTTGCATCTGTATTTGCATTGTACAAGCATGCTAGTAAATGATAAAGATAGTAGTAGTCTAAGTTCTTCCATTTAATTCATAGTCTTCCACTCTACTATGATCATTCCATATATACTTGGGCTGATCTCAGCATGAAAGACCACTGAGATCCTTCTGGGCACGGCAATCACAATTAGCTAAATGACTAGTTAGGTAATAGATAACTAGTGAAATGGAAGAATCATGCAATGTCTCTGAAGTTTAGTTGTCTTATCTATAATATTAGAAAGTTAGAACTAACGAGCTTTAATATTGTGTGTAAGGGAAAAAATGTAATGCTCAAAGCACCCATTGGGAGAAACCATGCAACTGCTCTCTGTTCACATTATGCTTCCTCCACATCTCTCTCATTTCCCACACATTCATTTCAATATTTTTTAAAATGTTTATTTATTTATTTTGAGACAGAGAGAGCACATGGAGGAGGTGGGGGGGGGGAGAGAATCCTAGGCAGGCTCCTCACTGTCAGTTCAGAGCCCAACATGGGCTTGAACCCATGCACTAGGAGATCATGACCTGAGCTGAAATCAATAGTTGGACACTTCACTAACTGAGCCACCCAGGTGCCCCATTTCAATATTTTTATTCACATAGATTTATTATGAATCTACTAATTCCCCAAAAGTACCAAAATACTTCTGAGAAAATAAATAAAATTATTCCACATCAATGACTTTTTTGTACAATTGATGCATGGGTAGGAAAGCTTTATGCAAAGAATATTGCTTGAAGTTTTCAATATACTGGTGAAAGAAGTAAACTAAACTAAACTAAACTAAACTAAAATAAAATATAAAAATAAAATAAAAGTAGATGCAATTTCTATACACATTTTTCCAGCTTAGAAAGGTAAATATATTTTCAAGCTCTTTAGAAACAGCAAGCTATGAGACACATTGAGAATTTTTATCATGCCCACTTGCACATTTCAAACAATGCAGCTCAATGTATGAACTGAGTACAATTATCCTCATTCCTTTTGTCTTAATTTTCTTGACTCCTATATCTATAAAAAGGCTGAGACTAGGTGGAATGCATATGTAGGTGTGTGCATTTCCCCACATATAAGACACCATAATTTTAAAATAGTTTCTGGCAGGTGAATTCAGGCTACGAAAGGGATATTTATGGCTTTAGTTCAGAAAGAGATCACCGAGGGTATGAACTGCATGAAGACTAACTCTATAATAAGTGAAGAAGCCAGCAAGTACTTATAATTTTTCACAGTCTGAAAAATGAAAAATCTAATTGAAGCCAACCTATTGACAATTATTTTATTAAAGACACACTCTGTGTGTTTAATATAGAATTTGAAAAACAAAATAGGTGCACATATATTTCTAAGCTTATGAAAACCACAGCCAAAGATACAGGTGCCTTAAATTCAGAGTGTACTGGTGTAGCAGCATGGATTATACATCCCATGTTGGAAATTCTAATAAAAATTGAGGATAGCAAAAAACAAAAAGAGGAGAACGGGGGTGGGAAGGAAAGGGAGAAACAAAAAGGATAAGGTTGCAGGTTGTGAAGGACCAAAGGAATGCAGTCACAGCGACTGCAAAGTTTAGCCCTCTAGCCCTGTGCACTGAAAACTGTTTGCCACAGTTTGCAGATGCCTTACCCAAGTGCCAATTTATACAAGTTCTACTGAATCAAACCTCTTCAGTTTGTAACAGTTGCTGAGAGCATGATTATTCTGTAATTATTTGACAAGTTTAACTAATTAGGTATCGTAATTCATTTGAACGTGTCCTTGTAATTTATGCATTGATAATTTATTTGCAATTACCTAATCTTGATCATTTGTATCCTGGGTAAAGCTGTAAGTTACATTAATAGTATATACACATCCATAAGTGATAGAAATATGCGCCTGAGTTGAATTTTACATTAATGTAATACAGATGAACATGAAGTCATGAACTTATACAATACCAGGCAAAAAATGATTTATGTCAGAAGATAATTTGGCTTTCTCTACAAGGATCAATGGTGGAATGTATATTTGTCAATTCTAATAAAATAATTTAATTAAACATGGAATTAAATATCAAGAGATTGTAAACATCAACATGGTGATAGGAAATAGCAGGAAATAGCAATATACTCCTGTGCTAAAAAAATAAAGAAAGAAACAAATAAGTAGTAGTATTTGGCACAATGGAGTCAACATGAAGAATGGCCAAGGTATCGTTCTTTTTAATTGATATCCCACTATCTGGATTACCAGCATCTGGTATAAGTAGGTGTATGGCTTTATACATTCTTTTGTAAACATTGTGATTTAACTTGTAAATTTATCCACACTGATTCTAAAATTACTGCAATTCCCACATTGTTTAGAATGTTCAGTTCTTGAGATAAACAAACCTGAAGCACAAATTCAGTACACGTTGAATTTTTTTCTTTTGTGAATGAAAACAGTTAGATTTGTTTCCCACCCCCACCTCCAATCCCTGCTCATCATGGAGAATTTCCCATAGCCATAGCCAAATGTTTTAATTTATAGAACATTCTGTGTTTTGCCACTGGCAATGAAATCATAACTAATAAGTTCCACAGACTGCAATAAAGCCCTAGAGAGAACTATATGCTATCTGCCAAGCATATAATTTTAAGGTTTAATAACGCATAATATGTTTATACAGTTTATCAAAGCACATCTCTTTTTTCAAAAGAAAGAAAGAGAAAAAAGGGAGATGCTTAAACATAGCTCTTAAAGGCACTTCTTTTTAAATGAACTATTGTTAATTGCTTAAGGATTGAAAATATTACCATTTAAAGCAACAGAGTATGTGTTCATTTGATTTAGGTCTGTGTTATCAAAGACATCAGTAATGCTGTGCTTTTATAATCACAAAGGGATTATATCTCCCTTGGAAGAAAATTTTACTAAATAGATTTAATTTGGTGTGTGTCCTTATTTACAAAATACTGAAAATTTTGGTATTTTGAATAATCATTCAGTCTTAAATACTATGAAAATCTGAGTTTTCAAATTTTTCTAATATTTTTCTTAAAATGTAACTGTGCTCTGCTATATGGTGTCATTAAGACAGAGAAGGAAGAGAGCGTGCTTGATGGCATAGCTTTATCATCTTAAATGAGAACCAAGAATGTTTTTCTCCCAGTTATTAATACTGCCATGCTCACATATCATTCACTGCCAAAAAGTCTGTGTAGGTGATATGATTTGACAGGGCAACGGAGAATTCTTATTCTACATAAAATCCATTGGGGAATAGCTAGGCAGTAACTACAGGACCTGCATTCCCCAGATATCTGCAATAGTAAGATAATTCTTACCATTGAATTCATATCTATTATTGATTTGCAAAGCACATAAATTTCTACATGCAAATATTTTTTCCATGATCTTACATGGCACTTCTTGGGCCTTTAGGCTCGCAAACTTCTGGAAAGCTAAAGCAACATAGTATTTTAGATTATACAGGATTTTGGAAAAAGAAACATGATAAAATGAAAAACAAGAACAGAAAACATGTGTTGGGATTTTCCCAATACGGCCATTAGTATGAGATAGGAGAAAGGAAAATAATTTCATAAGAAATGAATGGATGTGAGAAATGGGAATGGTAAGAATGGAATTAGAAAATGAATTATCTCAACTTGGCATTAAAGAATAAATGTATATATTTAGGGCATGGAGTTTCAGTAGTTCGGGTTTGTTAAGTCTAGCTTCCATATGGAAGCTCCATATCCTTTGTCTGTTTCATTTTATGGTATAAAATCTTTTCCATGTTCTCCATCAAAGAAAACCAAAGGATGTCAAACACTAATATGCACACATTGAATACAACTATCACTTTGTTTCCAATGGGGAGAACACAAAACTAAATCAAAAGTATAAAACATTTAGCTGTTATATAAATAAATGAAAATATCACAGAATGAATTGTAACTTGAAGCAGTGCATCATGGAACTGAAGTGTGTTTCTACTGTGTGTGTATTATTTTGAGATATTGATTTTCCATTTTTTTGCACAGTTAAATACAGTTCTAGATCATGTTTGTTAGTTGAGTTTTCTTTTTTTTAATGTTTATTTATTTTGAGAGAGAGAGAGAGAGCGAGAAGGGGAGATGGGCAGAGGAAGAGGGAGAGAGAAAATCCCAAGCTCTGTGCTATCAGCACAGAGCCTTATGGGGGGCTTAATCCCATGAACTGCAAGATCATGACCTGAGACCAAATCAAGAGTCAGACACTTAATTGACTGATCCACCCAGGAGCCCAAATTGAGTTTTCTTCTTAAATATAACAGAAACAATGAGGCAGGGATAAGTGGTGAGCAATGAAATGCTTTATCATAGCAGTTGTTATTTTAGAGCTTAAGTGATTTTTTTCAAGACTGGAAGCACCAGGGCCAGTAGACAGAAGCTTGCCTAAATATTGCCTAAATGAATAAAAAAATTACTTAAAGAAAATCACCATTAAGTTTCAATTTATGGTGATAAATAAATAATAAGTACTGTGGAGTAGGTGGCACTCCGACAAATCCTGGCTGAGCCATTTATTACCTATGTGGCTTTGGATGGGTTACTTAGTCTACAAGTTGGTGTCTTCATCTTCAAAATGAAGAGAAGTATCCTTACTTCAGAGACGTGGACAATTAAAAGTGATGTTTATGAAATAATGTACCCAGCAGAAGTATATTTAGCTTGCAGTCAAACTCCATGTAAAGCAGCTACTATTATTGCCAACACAGTGTTACAAACATATTTTTCTTTGTTTTCCTCAGCAATGTCCAACAGTTATCAACAACACTACCCAGGACTGCACTTCATGGTGAACCACTTGACCTGTCTTATTCAAGAAGGGCTCATATTTCTGATTCTCAGAATCCTATGGAAAGGTAATGTCCAATGCACCAATACCTTATGGCTTTGCCCTTGTCTCCTGTTGGCTACCGAGTTTTATATAGCCTGTGATACTGCGAATGAGCTATATGATTTATTTAAGTCTTGCTTAGAATGTGTAATAAATATATATCAATTGATGTGTAATTTTCTCCGGAAATATGAATTTGAATTGGTCTTAGAAATTTTAAATAGCTGGAAGAGATATTCATGGTCAGTCAGGTCTCGCTGGGGCTTTTTGAATATGACCAATGCAGCATAATTGGTTGTCAGCATGAGAGAATACTGCTTGCAGAGATCCTGTGTATCAGAGTTAACAACACATACAGAATGAAATAGTGCTGGGACCTCATAGGGGAGGTGATGCCAGGAGTAGGGGGTGCGTGTGTATTGACTGAATCTTAATTACATGCAAAAATGCAATAATAATATTAAAGAAAATATTATGAAAAGAAAAATATGGTACCAGTTGTCCTTACCCTAACACAAAATTTATTTTCATCTCTTGCCTATTTTCTTCCTATATTAAATTGACTATAACCACCACCATGAGACAGCCTTCTGTGAGTGGTCTTACTAAGTGTTACTGAGTAAGCAGTCTTCTTTCTATAAATCTGATCAGGAGGGAAAGTAAATGAATCAAACCGTGGACCATCTAGCCTAGCCCAGACTTGCTTATGTGACGCTCTCTGTTGCATACTTTGTTCCAGGTGGGCAAAAATTATTAAAAAACTGAACCTTATATACACGTACTGGTACCAACTGATGGCAGAGGAGGTACGAGAGAAGGTCATTTCTCTGAAACCGCTAGACCCTGACCTGTTCTAGATTTATAAAATTTATGTTTGGATATCATAATACCAAAGATGGAAAGGAATTTTTGGTATATTGGAACATAAGTTATGGTAAAAAACAAGTTTAACCTAAATATACGTATTTATAAATGTATATGTATATAATGTATAAATTATTTTAAAACACTTTCAATGTTGGGATGCCTGGGTCAGTTAAGCATCTAACTTCAGCTCAGGCCATGATCTCATGGTTCGTGGGTTCGAGCCCCGCATTGGGCTCTGGGCTGACAGGTTGGAGCCTGGGGCCTGCTTCAGATTCTGTGTTTCCCTCTATCTCTGCCCCTCCCTTGCTCATGCTTTGTCTCTCTCTGTCTCTCAAAAATAAATAAATATTAAAAAATAAAAAAACAACTTTCAATGTTTTATAAAATTATTGAACACTTCAGTGAACATGTTACATCAATCAAAAGTAGGAAATAGAAAAAAAATTTACTGGTATATTGGTTATTTAAATTTACTAAATGCATTTTAATGTGAGTTCTTTTGCAGAAAATAGGTTTGCAATTAACTCTCATTTCCTTAAAAATGTCAAAAAAAAGTTTTTATCATGACTAAAAAACATCAGTCATTTTTAATGTCTGGAAATTCTTTTGGCCAGCAGTATATTAAAGTGACTTATTATGAGAAAATAAAGATGCCAAAGTCCTGAAAATATCCACTGGAGTCATTTGAGTGCCTTGTGAGGCCTTTCCTTTGCAAATCGTCCCCTCAGTCTGCAAATCTGCAGTAACTTTCGCTCAGTAGTAAATACCCTTCAAGCTATCAATTCCTTTCATTAGATCAGAGATATTTACAACACAGAGTCGCCACCAGTAGCTGCATTTTAATCTGCCACATGCAGTCTAGCTCATCCCTTCTGCCTCTTGTGGCTTGTACTCCTTCAACAGCATGGGCTTTCTGATTTGCACCCGGCATGCCATGATTCATGAAAGGTCACTTATTATTCATAAGTTACAATGGCATGTTTTTAAAGTCTTGATACACAGTTTTTGAATTATTCTACTGTTGGGCAATTTTGTACTTCCAGACTCCTACATACATATTCTTCTGCTGTATAGCAAAGTAAGCACACATAGCACTGGTTTTGGAGTCAGGTATAACTGGGTTCCAGCCCTGGTGCTATCATTTCCTATCAGAGTTGACCTTGAGTGTGTTATGTGTTGCCTCAAAGCTTCAGTTTCCTTATGTGTCACTTGGGGTTTTAGTCACCATCCACATGATTGTTAAGAAGGCTAACTGAGATAATGTATATAAAGCACTCAGAAAATATCCAAGTTCTTAATGTTTGGGGTTATATATTGATTTCTCCATTAAATGGATAAGAAAAATAGGACATTCTGGGGTACCTGGGAGGCTCAGTCAGTTAAGCATCAGACTTGATTTCAGTTTGACTCAAGATCTCATGGTTTGTGGGATGGAGCACCATGTCGGGCTCTTGTCTGGACAGTGCAGAGCCTGCTTGGGATTCTCTTTCTCCCCTTCTCTAACCCCTCCCATTCTCTCTTTCTCTCTCTCTCTCTCTCTCTCTCTCTCTCTCTCTCTCTCTCAAAATAAATAAGCATTTTTTAAAAAGAAAGAAAAAGAGGACATTCTAGAACAATTTTCAAAATTTTGGCTCTCAGAGTTTGTAAAAAACTTCATAGGTGGACTTAGTTGGGTGGAAGTTTCCTTTATAATTTTGCTCCAATTGTCTAACCATGCCTCAAAATCACCCAAAGGAAACACAATTGTTGCCAATTTATGGACCTCTGCCATCTATTCTTAATATGAATCCAGATATAATTTGACCTCAATCTATATGCTCTGCATCTAATGGGGGATTTTGCACTTTGAGTAGAATCTGGTCTCTGTGCAAAGCATGCTTTGCACTTGTACAAAAGTAAAGTAAAACTATATACTGAAACCAATTCAGTAGTATTCTATTACAGAAATATATTTTATAAAAAAAACTGTCAGTATTAAAAAAAAGAAACTCTCACTATTAAAATAACTATGTTGCAGATAATGCCTCACTAAAGTTCATAAACAGCAAATGCCCAGTAAGCACAGGATTGTATATTTTTTTCTAGTTTTACTCTAATGATATATATTTCATGAGAGTCTTAACAGTAGAAATGTGAAGTTGGATTTGTTTATATCCAACTAAATTTAAAGAATGACAAAACTGTTCCACTAAGTAGTGAAAATACAAAACCTTGTGTTCAATTTCTCAATTTGCCAATTGCTACAAAAAAGCATATGGCCCAATCTGGCATGACTAATTGCACAGGATCTTAGTAAGGCTTATTACTTAGAAATAGCTGTCAATGAAAACAAAATTTATTATTTTTATGAAAGTTTCTACTATTAGTTTACTATTATTGATGGTAATGATCTGTTGGTAAGAGGACACAACTGCATTTTATTAGTAATTTTTACCTTTCTATTCAACTTTCATATGTATTCATATTGTGATGACAATTTAAGATTTTATAAAAATGCAACATAACAGTGACTCTGTTGCTATGGAATGCTTGGACATTTTATATCATTATGGTCTCTGTGTTTACATTGCACAGCTACATAATGAAGATGCAATCAGTCTGGAGGAGAGTCAAGTGTATTCCATTACTCTAAGGATATATTTGCTGAATTTCTATCATGGGAATAAATTTAAACTTGCTTAATCATTTTGGTCAGTTCTAAACTTCGCTATTTTCAGGGATGCCTGGTATTTTAAAATAAAACTTCACAAAGATAAACATTTAAATATCAGGGCTTATTTTTAGAACTGAATTTTAGTTACCATATGTATAAATAATGGCATCCTTGAATTTATTTGGGAAATGAGTATGATTTGCAGAAAGAAAATGATGTCAAGGATACACATATGTATATGCTCTCTCTCCTTCTCTCTCATACAGATATAGATACACAAGCTTAAAGAAGAATTTGTATAGTATCACGTATAATAGAGAACAACAAAACAGCAACTATGATCTAACAATACAGGAAGTCAACTTTTTAAATATTTTTTCATGATTTTATCCAGTTTTTTTTTACATGCATACTCATCTTGGTTGGTTTCAACTTTTCACCAGTAAAAAAGTAATGCTGCAATATATTTTTGAATACAACATTTATTAAATTTTTAGTGCTTCTCTGAAATACACATTTCAGAAATTAGACTGCTGGATTTTGGTTCATGAATATTTCCACAATTTAAAACATTTACTGTGCATATCATGTACACAATTGTAAACCAGTTTACTTTGCCCTAACCAATATAACTACGTACATGGAGGCAAACGTGATCCACAGCATAACTGTCAAAAAGAGCATATAATAAAACCCTCCACAATTTATTTAACATTTTAAAATGGTAAACAAGTAAATATGGTAAACAAATTTTGCAATTGCAGCAGGAAATCTGAATGGACACTGTTAGATGAAGAAAAACAAGAAGACCAGAAAATAACGTGGATGTTGAAAACAGATGAAGGGTCAATGAGTTCTTCTTCTCTGTGCCAAACTAACAATTTATAAAAATAGCACCAACCAATTCTCATTGCTAATTAAGTGTTTGACCTACCAGGAATGTCATTCAGATTTTTAAAGCACTTCCAACATTGAATCCAATGAACCAAAATATTTAGAGTCGAATTTTTTCCACCACCACTGGATACTCAGGCTAAAGACTCTGTAGATATCCAAATCCAGAGCGGTGCTAAACTCTTTCAAGAAAAAGAAAAAAAAAACATACCAGACAAAAACTAATACACTAGAGGCATTTATTAATATCAACTGGCAAGATTAATGAATCCTATAACACAATCAGTCCACTAGTGTTTAAACATTACTTGATATAAAATAGGTCCACTGAGCTAGATTTATGAAGAGAATTGATGATAGAAGAATGCCTAATAAGATCTGGATAGCAAGCTGAAGCCAAAGGGAGCAGGGCAGTCAGGAAAAAATGAGAACTTGCTAAAATACAACTTCAAGCAATACATCATTCCTGGAGGGCACCGGGTAGCATTGGCACTGGGGACACGCAGGTGGCTCCAGGAGTATTAGATTTCCGGAGCCCTTTGGGTAAAGCACAAGCAAAGAAAATTAGGGGGAAAAAAGTCTGTTTTCACACTTCCCAGAACTTTGAAGAGGGGCAGTGATAATTAGTACTTCTGATAATCCTTTTCCTTGTCTGCCACATTTGGGTTAAACTGAAAAGCGATTACGAACAACCCAGGGAAATGTGGAAAAGAACCATCATTTGTTGATTACCAGGCACTACGAGGCACTCTAAGTAAATTATGTAATTTACTGCCATTTTAATTCTTGCAATATTACCCACATTTTATAAGTGGGGAAATTTCAGCTTTGAGAAATTAAATAGTTCATAAGGGCATGTAACTAATGTGAGAAAACAGTCTGATTAATTCTGAAGCCCAAGCTTTCGGAGCTAAAACCTTACTTTAGACTGTGTTCATACAAGACGAACACTAAGTGAAGAAGAACTGAAACACGGTTTAATATTACATACTGTTGTTATATGTAGTTCAGTACCTACTTTCATCTGTTTCCTGTTGGTGCTTCTAGAGAATTCCTACATGAGTGTTTAATGAAGCATCTTGCTTTCTCGCTTACTATCTTCCATTTTTGTGGTTTATCATTTGAAAGGCATTTGATGAAAAAAGAGAAGCAATCATGTAACCGAATTCTTACCTAACTAAGAATACATTAACATAACATAACATTTACATTAAATTATATTTAAATCCAGGCTAGGTGTTCTATAGGAAGCAATATATTAAATGCAATTGTTTGACTAACTTTTAACCTTTTACAAAATGTCTGTGTCTCTAAAACTAAATGAATTGTTCACCATAAGGGTGCATTCTGAGGATGTGACCATTGGAAATCAGAATCACCAGAGATTTCTCCATGCCACTCACTGAAAAGTATACTCACAACTACACAAAAGTTGGAAGATTTCAAACTACAGCTGAAATATAGGCCTCGTTTTCAGACAACTGGATGTAACTGCACAAATGTCCATCATTTAGGCCCTATTGATCCAATATTTTAGGGAGTATTTTTTTCTTTAAAAGTAAGCTGAAATACACTTTTAAAATACAATGAAAGGTCTAGCATCTAACAATGATTTGACATTTAAAAATGGTTCCTTAGAAATGAAATGAAATAATTTAATCAACTCCTTACTCAACCTGACACTAAAGCTCAAAATCTAAATCAAAGTCAGAGCTTCCTGACAATACTGTTCAAGAAAACCATCACTGACTGGAAGGCTGACTGAAACTTAAGGAGAATCTATTTTAATAGGGATAATCAGTTCAAGAAAAGAACAAGAGTAGCAAATCTGTTTTGTCCTGTGAATCCACAGGATTGCTATATGTGCCTCAGGAAAAGTAAAGGTGCAGAAGTCTAGCTTTTATGACAAAATTAATGTATCAAGTAAATCACATTTGCTGAAAATTTGGCCACCGCTATAATGCTTTGCAAAACTGCTTTGCAGGAAATCCTCAAATTCAGATGGACTGTATTTGAAAACTGGATTTGGAAATTGCAAAAATTGAGAAAGTTTGTTGCCTTTTCTTCCATTTCTTCCTCCCTTCCCTCCTTCCTTCCTCCCTCCCTCCCTTCCTTCCTTCTTTTTTCCCCCAAAGACAGTGTAATATGCTATTTATACATGAGGTGGTTGGGGGAGGGGGACACTTCCCCTCCCCCCCAGGAAGATAACCTTTGGTAGCTTTTCTAGATTTACCTACTAGTGTTTCATTCCCAATATTTAACATGGGAAGGAAGGGGACAAGGTTGAAGTAGGAAGGGAGATTTTGGAAGCAAGGGAATCTTTCTCAAGTGTGTCAAAAAAGCTGCAATTCTGTATTTTTGTGTGATGATGTGTAAATTATTGTAAATCTGGATTATAATTTCAGCAAGGGCATAGCTCATGTCTGCATTGATTTACTGATGACATTTCAGCTCCTGGCATAGCACTTTGCATGTATTAAGTGTTCAATGAATATTTCTTATATGAGTAAATGAACTATGGATGGACAGGACATTACAGAAACTGAATTCAGTTCCCCTACTGTATGCTTCTGAGGACCCTAGGTAGATCTTGGCTCTCCAATTCCTACAGAAGGGACCTTGCACACCAGAAATGATTCCAACATTATTATCCTGTACCATATTGAGCTAGGATGCATAAAAGAGACAGAGAGACACAATATGAAATGTGCATCATTGGGCAGTAGATTACTAGGTGAGCATCAGTGTTCCCAAACCAAGAATATAAATTATATGATTGTGTTCATACACATATGTGTCACTAAATCAAAGATTCCCAAAGGGGGATATCACTTAATTGCATTATTTTCAAACATTTTACTCATAATGATTTTTTAAATACAGTTAATGATTTGGGACTAGAATATTTTAAAATAAGATAGTCTATACTACAATAAAATTGAAATTAATAAGATGAAAAAGGAAAGCAAATGGGATGCATTAGCAAAAATTTAAAAATCTCATTCTCTTAGATATTAAAAATCTGATATTCTCATCAGAGGACCACAGTGTCTTTATTTTATTTTATATATTTTTTATTATATATTATATGTTTATAGATTTATTATATATATTATATATATATATTGATTTATTCTATTTTGTGTTGTGTTGTGTGTGTTTCTAGTGAATCTGGAATATATCCTGAGGCAGAATCTTTTTTTTTTTTTTAATTTTTTTTTTTCAACGTTTATTTATTTTTGGGACAGAGAGAGACAGAGCATGAACGGGGGAGGGGCAGAGAGAGAGGGAGACACAGAATCGGAAACAGGCTCCAGGCTCTGAGCCATCAGCCCAGAGCCTGACGCGGGGCTCAAACTCACGGACCGCGAGATTGTGACCTGGCTGAAGTCGGACGCTTAACCGACTGCGCCACCCAGGCGCCCCCAGAATCTTATACTACTAAGTAGATCCAACTGTCGGAAAGCTGTATTTTTGAGAGAGCATGTGAATTGGTTAGTGCCTGTAGACCTGGCCTCAAAATCTTTTCTTTCCACTTTATACTTATGTATTCCTTCAAAAGATATTCAATAAGTTTAGGCCCATTCTTTTTCATCTGTAAAATTAGGGTGCACATTTTCTACATGTTAATTGATAATAATTAAATGAAACTGTAAAGCATGGAGAACAAGCTGGCACATGATTTGCACAAAGTAAGTGGTATTTACCATTATTCTAGGTCAGAAAACGTATCGTGCAGCATATTGCACTAGTGCTTATGGTTTGGGAATCTTTTATACAATGCCAGGCTTTCACACAAAGTCAGAATATCTTATAGATCCTCGCAACTATCCAGTTCTATAAATATTAAAACTATCTTACAGCAGACTTAATATTTTCAATATTACTTAGACCTTTTCAGGTTTTTTTCCCAAAGATTTGTTTTTGAAAAGGAACATGAAAAAGGAATTTATTATTTATCAGGAAGTTGCACCTTAATGAACTTAAGAAATATAAGGATTTTTTCAAAGAAATTGGTAACAAGTAAACATAGCTAGCATAGCGAGTATTTTTAAATTAACTGAATATAGTCTATAAATTAGTCCTCCTTGCTGTGAAAGATTACCTTGCAATGAGTTAGTAAGGTATGTATAAAATCAACTTTTGATTGTGGAGAAAGTAGTGAAAAGAAGACATAATATTATTCAACTGTGTTGAATATTTGAGGCACTTTCTTATTTAAATCTCCTGACAAGTCATAGAGAAAATAAAACTAACTGCATACCAGCAGAGAAGCCACCAGAATTTGCCTGTTTGGAGCTATAAGAATTTTTGATGTGGTGTTGACATAAATAACTGGAACTATGCTCATTCTAAGGAGGAAGGCTTGATTCAAACACAGATTCATGGTAAGTTGAAGGAAACATTCTATCCACATCTCAAGATAAGGGAAGAGTAAAATATTCAGTGAGAGCTCCAAAAATAAATCTGGATTTGTAAGACAGTGACTAAATTATTTCTTTAAGACATATTATAATTGTGGGAAATATTTTAGTATATTATTAAGTTACAATGATTAGACTAATATTACTAATCATAATATATAGCAAAAAAAAAAATTGAGTGTCACATAGTTGAGAAAACAGTTGAGTTACAAAGAATATCTCTGTCATGTCTATGACAAAACTGGTGGTCAAAATAAAAAAGATATCTTTATGCATTAAATTTTTCCCCACCCCCCCCACCAAAAAAATAGTCTGGAGTTCTAACTTCTAATACCTCAGAGTGTGATCTTTCTAGCAGATAGTCTTTGCAGAGGTAATCAAGTTAAAATGAGGTCATTAGGGTGAACCTTAATCTAATATGACTGGTGTTTTCATAAAAAGGGGAAATTTTGGACACAGTGAGAGACCTGCCCACACAGAGAACACCATAGGATGATTGGAATTAAGCTGCCACAAGTCAAATAACGACCAGAAGCTAGGAAAGAGGCCTAGAACAGATTCTTCCACTGAACCGCCTGAGGGACCATGGCCCAGTTGATACTCCACTCAGGAGTGTAGGACTATAATTTCTTTTGTTCTGAGCCACCCAGTTTGTGGCACTGCGTTACAGCAACTCTAGCAAAATAATACAGCCATACTTCCACTGTTGCCTTCATTAGGATATATACTACTACCAAGAAAGTGGTTTTTCCTTAAAGTAGCTGAATTCTGATGAAATGTTAACCTCTCAAATGCTAGTATTCCAAACTCAAACCTCAAAAGTGACAGTTAATATCACTTTACTCAGGTTGTAAGGTCTGAATGTAAATTGAAAACATAAGGTGTCCCGAGCTTTCTAGATAGTCTGCTACTAGACATGGGATCAACTAGGTAGGTGAATGGCTGACTGCCGGTTTGGGTTTTCAATAGGATGTTGTGGTGACCAGGTTCTGAACTACAATTCATAAATTTTTATAAAATGGAAGAATTCTGTATGCTAAAAAAATTTCCAAACCGTTGCCACTGCAAATGATTTAAAACTGATTTTTAAGTAACTTCTTTTCCTTCCTTTTCAACAGTGTTTTTATTTGTCTTATTTAATCAGTGCATGACTTACTCCATGTCTGGGGTAGTAAAGTTTATGTAATAAGATACTTGGTGGAATAGAAGTTCGGCTTGCTCTGTGTTGCTCAGCCCACTATTAAGTCATCTGGAGTGTGTTCAGCTAAGACAAATGTATTAAAATTTATATCTTTGCAAACCTATAGGTATTATTCTTTAGGTAACAAAAGAGCAACGAGAGTTATTTTTATGGTTTAAATGCCAAATTATTTAATCTTTTAATGTTATTTGCAAAATGTGTGGCCTTGAATGGAAATTTCCACTAACTTTGCTAATAAAGGGGATTTTTAACCACTTCTACTCATATATACCAAACTATACACAAAATAAGATGATGAATTAGGAAGGAAATGCTGTTAAGAGAATTACTACAAGCATGAGGAAACTATTAGAGCAGAGTTTTCAGTAGTCTAAAATTCTGAGATTTGATTTTTAAATGATGAAACATCCAATAAGCCAAATGACTCTGCATAAACATGTACCGTGGAATAAATTATTCCAAATGAAAGCATGGATATTATTTGTTCAGCTGTTTTAGTGGTTAGAACGTTAGGAACAAAAGCTATTATTGTTCGATGTATTTTTTCACAGGAAATAGACAGTGGCAAACATACAGTAGTTCAACACATGAGATCAGAGACATGGTTTTTATAGTAAACTAAGAACAGATGTTGGAACTATTCAAGACCTTTACAGAATTATTAGTTATGTTTGCCTTTGAAAGCAAAGAAAGTTTATAAAGACTCACGTATCTGATTATATTAAGAAACAGACAGGTTTTCAAATCCAAAAGCTTTAATTCATTCAAGCTAAAAGGTTCTGCTGCATAAATTCTGAATGTGCTACTCAACACTATTGCAAATAATTACAATAGGTTCCATGTTACCCTACTGCTTTTAAAAGTATGCTTACTTTTGAAAGGTATAAAAACTACTGATTCCTCACATACAATCTAAGTACCCCTATTCACTAAAAATCACATAGAAGTAGGATTTATGCTGTAGGCATACATTTCTATTTAATAGCAATCACTAAAATCAATTGATTCATGTACAGAAAAAGAAAGAAAGAAAAAAGAAAGAAAGAAAGAAAGAAAGAAAGAAAGAAAGAAAGAAAGAAAGAAAGAAAAAAAGAATAGCAATCACTAAAATCAATTGATTCATGTACAGAAAAAGAAAGAAAGAAAGAAAGAAAGAAAGAAAGAAAGAAAAAAGAAAGAAAGAAAGAAAGAAAGAAAGAAAGAAAGAAAGAAAGAAAGAAGGAAAGAAAGAAAAAAGAAAAAAGAAAGAAAGAAAAAAAGAAAGTATATTGCCTAGGTAACTTGAAGGCATATTTTCTGGGGTAGAACTAAAAGCCAACAAGTAGCCTTTTCACCATATATGGAACACTTGTATGAAATAATTTTACCTCATCAGTCCCTCTAAGTTACTGAATTCTAAGCTTCAGGCTTTTTATTGTTTCTCTTCTGTTTCAAAATCTCCATCCCCTCTTACTCAGCTCATATTCCATGGTGTATCATCGTAATTACCCCCTAAGAGACATTCTCAGCTTCTGTGCTCCGCCCCACTCTGTAGCACAACTTGAACAAAACCATACCTGGATTAGCCCCTGGTTAAATCCAATTCAGTTCCTACTCTGAACCTGCATCTCTACCTCCAGTTATGACTGGAAAAATGTCCAACTGTGTTGGTGAGCCCTATTTTAAATTTATGACCTCTAACTTTAGATGGACCCTTAGTGCTGCCTAACAGTCATTTTCTTAGTTCATTCTCCAACGTACTAGTTCATATCTTTTTGATTCTAGTAAAATTTCCAGAGACCCTCCCCCCCATCACCACATAGACATACTTACCCTTTTAGTTGACGGCCTTGACTTGGACTTCTCTGAGAAAATGGAACTGATCATTAGAGATTTTACAAAAGCTCCACCACCAAGTCTCCCAACTTACCGGTATCTCTAACTACACATGCTACCTTTTTTCTTGTTATAAGGAATACAATGTTTTATTCCTAGGTAAGGCTAACGTCTCAACTTCTGACTATGTACTATCCTTTGTAGGTCATACGAGACTGGCATTTTTCTTCTCTTTCTATATACGTGACTTGATCTTTCCCCTCCTCATATATACATACCAAAGTATCTCCAATTATAGAGAATTAGCTTTAAAAACCTCCATCCAACTCATATTTGATTCCAGCTACTTCTCCAATTCTATGCTCTCATTTATTTCAAAACTCAAGAATATCATCTTTTTTATGAAATGGAAAATATGATAAAGTCATTTAAAAAATTTTGTCTGCATTTTTTTTCACTTAAACCCACTGGATATGAACACACAGGTATGTGGATCTCAAAAGTCTCCAAGCAAGTTCAACCCAAAGAGGATATCACTGAGACACATTATAATCAAATTGTCAAAAATTAAACAAAAAGAGACAATTTTGAAAGCAGAATGAGAAAAGCAACCAATCATGTACAAGGAAATACCCACAGACTATCAGTGGCATTCTCAGCAAAAGCCTTGCAGGCCACGAGAAAATAGGATGATATACTATAAGTGCTAGGAAAAAAAAAAAACCTGCCAACAAAAAGTACTTTAACTAACAAGGCTGTCCTATAGATATGAAGAAGAGATCAAGACTTTTCCATATAAAAGGTGTGGAAGTTAACCTCTATTAGACTTGCCTTACAATAAAAACTAAAGGGAGTTCCCCAAACTAAAAAGAAAAATGTAATTAGTAACATGAAAACATATGCAAGTATAAAGCTGATAAAAATAAAACATTGTCAAATTTAGAATGCTTTAATAATGTAATGGTGTTAGATAAATCACTTTTAATTCTATTATGCTTAAAAACAAGAGTGTCAAAAATAACTATAGTTACAACAATTTGTTAATGGATACACAACATTAGAACTTTTTGTTACAATGTTTTTATTTACTTTTGAGACAGAGAGAGACAGAGTATGAGCAGGGGAGGGGCAGAGAGGGCGGGAGACACAGAATCCGAAGCAGGCTCCAGGATCTGAGCTGTCCCCACAGAGCCTGATGCAGGGCTCAAACTCACGGACTGTGAGATCATGACCTGAGCTGAAGTCAGATGCTTAACCTACTGAGCCACCCAGGCACCCCTGGATACACAACATTTAAAAATGTGAATTGTACCATTAGAAACATAAAATGTGGGGAGGGTAGTAAAAGTGTAGAGTTTTGGTATGCAATTTAAATTAAGTTGTTATCAACTTAAAATAAATTGGTATAACTATAAGATGTTTTAAGAAAGTTTCATGCTAATCACAAAGCAAAAACCTATAATAGATAAAATAAAATACAAATACAAAAAGAAAACAAAACATACCACTACAGAAAATTATCAAATCACAAAGGAAGACAGAAAACAAATTGGAAAGGAACTACAAACCCACCTGATAACAATTAACAAAATGAGATCCTAACCTATCAATAATTACTTTAACTTTAAATGAATTAAATTATCCACTTAAGACATAAAGTGACTGAGAAGATATGAGGACAAGATATGCTACATACTATACTGCAACCAAATGGTGCATGTATTTCAGTTTTAAAGCTACACATGGACACGTAAGTGAAAGAAAGGAAACATATTCCATGCAAATGGAAAACAAAGGAGAGAAGAGGTGACTATATTTATATCACACAAAATAAACTTTAACTCAAAACTATAACAAGAGACAGAGAAAGTCATTAAATAACAATAAAAGGGTCAATTCATCAAGAAAGTATAACAATTATTAATATATATGCATCCAACATTGGAGCACCTAAATATGCTAAGCAAATACAATCAGATCTGAAGGGAGAAGTAGACAACTACACAATAATAGCAGAGAACTTTCATACCCCACTTTCAACAATGGATATTTCATCCAGACAAAAATGTTGGACCTGAACTGTATTGTAGGTTAAATGGTTCTAGCAGACGTAACAGAACATTACATTCAACAGCAGCAGAATATACATTCTTTTTAAGTACACGTGGACCATTCTATTGGATAGATCATATGTTAGGCTGTAAAACAAGTCCTAAAAAATGTAAGAAGACTAAAATCATAGCAACTATTTTTTCTGATAATAATGGTTTCAGAGGAGAAATCAATAACAGCAGGAAAATTGGAAAACTAACAAGAAGTGGAAATGAAAGAACACACCCTTGAACAACATATGCATTCATGATGAAATCAAAAGGGAAATAAAAAATATCTTAAGAAAAGCAAAGATGGGGGGCGCCTGGGTGGCGCAGTCGGTTAAGCGTCCGACTTCAGCCAGGTCACGATCTCGCGGTCCGTGGGTTCGAGCCCCGCGTCGGGCTCTGGGCTGATGGCTCAGAGCCTGGAGTCTGTTTCCGATTCTGTGTCTCCCTCTCTCTCTCTCTGCCCCTCCCCCGTTCATGCTCTGTCTCTCTCTGTCCCCCCCAAAAAAAAAAAGTTGAAAAAAAAGAAAAGCAAAGATGGAAATATGGCATATGAAAACTTAAGGGATGCAGCAAAAACAGTGCTAGGAAGAAAGTTTACAGTGATAAATGCCCACATTAAAAAGAAGGAGATCTCAAAGTAACAGTTTAACTTGAAACCTCAAGGAACTAAAAAAAGAGCAAACTAAGCCCAATGTTAGAAAAATGTAGGAAATGACAATTGTTGGAGGAGAAAAAAATGAGACAAAGGTTAGAAAAAACAATAGAACATATCAATGCAACGAAGATTGAGTTTTTGAAAAGAGAAACAAAATTGGAAAACCTTCCACTAGACTATTCAAGAAAAGAAAAAAAAAGACTAAAATAAATAAAATTATAAAAAAGAAGAGGCATTATCATTAATGCCATATAAATACAGAGGTTCATAAGATACTACTAAGGACAATTTTACTTCACTAAATTGGATACCGTAAAGAAATGGGTAAGTTCCTAGAAATATACAACCTACCAGACTGAAATCATGAATAGTAATACTGAACACATCAATAGCAAGTTAGAAGATTCAATTAGTAACCAAAAATCTCAGATGGCTTCACTAGTAAAGTCTGCCAAATATTTAAAGAAAAATTAATACCCATCCTTCTCAAATTCTCCCCAAAAATTAAGGATGAGTAAATACCTTCAGAATCATTTTATAAGGCCAGCATTACCCCGATACCAAAACCAGACAAGAGCACTACAACAAAACAAAATTACAGGGCAAAATCTCTGATGAATATAGATGAAAAATCCTCAGAAATACTGAGCAAACAGAATTCAGCAGCACATTAAAAGGATCATATATTATGATCAATAGGAATTTATCCCTAGGATTAAAGGATGGTTCAACATATGCAAACCAACCAATGCGATATTTCACACTAACAGAATGAAGGATAAAAGTCATATATTCATCTTAATAGATGCAGAAACATGACAAAATTCAACATTTCATGATAAAAAATTTCAACAAATTGAGTATAGAAGGAATGTACCTCAACATAATGAAAGGCCATATTTGACAAACCCAATGCTAACATAATTAACCGTGAAAAAATGTAAGCTTTTCTTCTAGGATGAGGAATAAGACCAGAATGCCTACTCTTGCAACTTCTATTCAATATAAAACTGGAAGGTCTAGCCAGAGCAATTAGGCAAGAGAAAGAAACAAAAATTATCCAAATAGAAAAGGAAGTAAAATTGCCTGGTTTCAGATGGCAAAATCTTATATAAAGAAAACTATAAAGACTCCACCAAAAAATCTTAGAGTTAATAAATAAATTATTTAAAGTGTGGGACAATAAAAAAAAACCATATACAAAAAAATCAGTGGCATTTCTATATACTAACAACAAACTATCTAAAAAGAAAATTAAGAAAACAATACCAACCACATTACATCAAAATCAATAAAATACTTAGGGATAATTTAACCAAGGGAGTGAAATATTTGTACACTGAAACCTAAAACACTAATGAAATAAATGGAAGGGGTGCCTGAGTGTCTCAGTTGGTTGAACGTCTGACTCTCGATTTTGGCTCAGGTCATGATACCAGGGCCATGGGATCAAGGTCCATGTTGGGCTCTGCACTGAGTGTGGAGCCTACTTGAGATTCTCTCTCTCCCTCTGCAACTCTCCCCCACTCATGCCCTCTCTCTCTCTCTCTCTCTCTCTGCATCAAATAATTTTTTAATTAAAAAAAAAAGAAAGAAATTGAAGAAGACACTAATAAATGGAAAGAGACCAATGTTCCTTAGGAACCCATGTTCCTTAGGAAACACCTAACTGGAAGAGTTAATACCGTTCAAATGTTCTTACTTCCCAAAGCAATCTATAAGTTCAATGTGATCCCTATCAAAATTCCAATGACATTTTTATAGAAATAAAAAGAATAATCCTAAAATTTGTGTGGAACCACAAAAGACCCCAAATAGCCAAATTAATCTTAAAAAAGAAGTGCAAAGCTGAGGCATCAGACTTCCTGATTAAAACTATATTACAAATCTATAGAATTGAAAATAGTATGGTTTGGCATAAAAACAGACACATAGACCAATGGAACAGAATAGAGAGCCTAGAAGTAAACCCATGCACATATGACCAACAAATATATATATATATATATATATATATATATATATATATATATATATGCAAAATAGGAATTGGACTCTTACACCATATACAAATGTCAATTGAAAATGGATTGAAGACTTAAATCTAAGACCTGAAACCATAAACCGCTAGGAAAAAAACATTAGGAAAGAGTTCCTTGATACTGATTTTTGCAATTATTTCCTTGCTATGACATCAAAACACATATAAAACAATAAAAAATAGACAAACAGGGCTACATAAAACTAAAAAGCTTCTGAACAGCAGAGAAAACAATCAACATTTGAAAAGGGAATCTACACAATAGGGGGAAATATTTGCAAATTATATGTGCAGTCAACATCACTAGTCAAAGAAATGTTAAACCAAAAGCACAATGAGATATCACCTCATGCTGGTAGAATGGCTATTATCAAAAACACAAAAGATAACAAGCGGTTGAGGATGTGGGGAAATGGAAACTTTGGTACACTGTGGGGGAATGTAAATTGGTACAGTCATTATGGAACCAGCATAGAGTTTACTCAAAAAATTAAAAATAGAACTGCTATAGAAATTAGAAATAGAAATAGAAATAAAAATAGAAATAGAAATAATAGAAATAGAATAGAAATTTGACTTCTGGATGTGTATCTAAAGGAAATGAAATCAGTATATTTAAGAAATATCTGCACTCTCATGTAATGATGCATTATTCATAATAGACTAAGCACATATGTTTATCATACGTATCCATCTACAGATGAATGTATAAAGAAACACACAGACACACACACACACACACACTGGAATATTATTCAGTCTCAAAGAAGAAGGAAATCCTGCCATTTGTGACAACATGGATGACCCACCTGGAGAACATTATGATAAGAGAAATAAATCAGGCACAGAAAGACAAATAGTGCGTGATCTCACTTATATGTTCAATCTAAAAAGCCAAACTCATAGAAACAGAGGGTAGAATGGTGTTTGTCAGTGGCTTTGGGTGGGTGGAGAAAATTAGGAGATGGTGATCAAATGGTGTAAGTTTTCCGTTATAAGATATAAGTTCTAGAAACCTAATGTATAGTGCAGCGACTATAGTTAATAGTAATATGTCATAAAATGGAAATTTGCTAAGAGATCAGATCTTAAACTTTCTTGCCACATGCACAAAAAATGGTAACTATATAAGGTGATGAATATGTTAATTAGATTGTTTTGGGAATCTTCTCACAATGTAAATTATATCAAAACATCACATTGTACTCCTTAAGTATATATTATTTTTAGTTGTGAATCATAACTCAATAAAGCTGGAAAAAATAAAGAGATGGCCACAGGTGGTATACAATGTAGCCTTTGAAAATGTAAAAAGTCAAAACAAAACAAAAACTTCACTGAGTTCCACCTCTCCACTGGAACTCCTCTTATCAAAGTCACCATGAACTCTGGACAGTTAAATTTCATTAGTATGCTTCAATAATTTTCAACTTTATCAGCACATCATATATATTTCTTTAAAACACTTTAAAATTTCATGAAAACTACACATTCATTTGATTCTCCTTCTATTTTATAGGTCACTTCTTCAGTCTTGCAGATTATTTCATATCTTCCTTATCTCTCAATAGTATAGTGATCCAATTCTCAGTTCTTGGCCTCTTTCCTATGTTCCTTTATAATTACTGTGTGTTCCATCAGGTTTTATGGCTTTAAATACCACCTGCTTAACTGATGACTCAAAAAATTTTCCCATCTATAAACTAAACACAGTGTCTTCCTCCTCTCAGTAAATGGTATCTCCACTCATCCTTTGTCTCATACCTAAAAGTCATCCCTGAATTCTCTTTTCCTCTTACGTTAATTTATCAGCAAATCTTGTTGGGTCTACCATCAAAGCATAACCAAACCTGTGTACTTCTAACTACCTCCTCTAAGCTCACCTTGGGCCAAGACCATCATTATTGTTTGCCTGGACTAGTAGTGAGTCTAAGCTGTGTTCCTGTTTATGCCATTTCTCCTCTGCACTCCATTCTCCACAAAGAAGACAGGGTAATGCACTTAAAATAAGAGTCAAGTAAAAACATTCATCTGATAAAACTGCTCCTATGCCTTACCTGTCACTTTGAGTAAAATTTGGAGTCTTTGAATGACCCACTGATGTGATGGCCTACATAGCCACATGATTTGGTCACAGACTTGATTCTGACCTAGTCTATTACCAAATCCTCCTCTCTTAAAGGTCTCCTTGCTATTCTTCAAACATGTCAAATATAACCACCCTTCAGGATTGGATGGCCTTTGCCCAGAGCTTGTATTTATATTCTAGATTGCACCCTGCCCCACCCCACTTCCTTCAGTTCTCCGCCCCATGCTACCTTGTTAGACAGTACCTCGTTACCTTTACTGATCTCTCTATATAAAAGACAACCTCCAAGTGTATTTTTCTGTATGTTTTACCCAACACCGATTTCTTCGTAGCATTTACCACCATATGATATATTATACATTTGGTTTTTTAGTGTCTGTTTCTACTCTCAGAATATTAAGTTCATGAAAGCAGGGATTTTTTTTCCCATTTGTTCATCGTGTCCTTACTACCTAGTTTTCTAGAGTCTGGCACATAATATTTATATATTAAAGGGATGAATGAAATTAATGAAACTGAAATAATATCATGAAAACAGTGAGGTTTTTTAAACTTTTAGGAACATATTCATTTTGGTTTAATCTATCCATGTGGATAGAAAATTACTCTCCTTTTTTTTTTTATCTATGAGACTTTAGTTAACTCACTAACTTCTCTGTTAAGAGTACTTCCTAGTGGGGCGCCTGGGTGGTGCAGTCGGTTAAGCATCCGACTTCAGCCAGGTCACGATCTCGCGGTCCGTGAGTTCGAGCCCCGCGTCAGGCTCTGGGCTGATGGCTCGGAGCCTGGAGCCTGTTTCCGATTCTGTGTCTCCCTCTCTCTCTGCCCCTCCCCCGTTCATGCTCTGTCTCTCTCTGTCCCAAAAATAAATAAACGTTAAAAAAAAAAATTAAAAAAAAAGAGTACTTCCTAGTAAGATTGAACTAATCAATTTTAATTTACATGATTCTTCCAAGGAAAATCTATGAGAATAGTGCCTGGAACATAGAAAGCTCTCCATATGCTAGGTTCTATCATGGCTGTTATTATTAAACATATAAAGAACAAATCATTCCACAGTTCAACTGAATAATGTTTTCAATCACATGTACAATGCTGATAATGCATTTGATGGAATGTTCAGGGATCTTCCTATACAATGTCTAAAAGTATATGGTCTTGATAAAAATATCTTGCAAGAGAAAAGATGCAGTTATGAGATCCTAGCCATGTAAAAGAATTTAATAGATAAATTGATGCTTGCTTACGATTAGCCAGTGATGTGAAATAAGACAAAATGCATGGCAATATATCTTATTTTCTTGTGAGCTTTAGGAAATGTAACAGACTTTCCTTCAGCAACTCTATCATTATCAGGATAATTCAAGCTGAATAAATTATAATTTAATTCTCTACAATGATCACTGCTAGCAGAAAGCAGCAGTGTGTACTTTAAATAAGTTACATGCGTTTTTTTTTTGTTATTCAACATTTCAGAATAACTTGTACACATGTGTGCAAGTGTATGTGTATATATATATGTGTGTGTGTGTGTGTGTGTGTGTGTGTGTGTATGTTTGTGTGTGTATGTGTATATATATATATATATATATATATATATATATATATACACACACACATACACAGTAATGTATATACATACATGTCTGTGTGTGTATATGTATGCATATGCAGGTATCTACTAATAAAAATATTACCAAAAAGGAAAAAAAAACAATGAATTTAATTAAATATATTGAAACTAAGTTTTCTTTTCATATATCATTGTCAAAATATATACCAGAAGGTGGGAGAACAAGCTTTAGAGTTAGTCTTGGACTCAGATGCCATCTCTAACATCTGCTTTGAGACTTCAGATAAGTACAATAGTTGCATTATCCTGAGTTTCCTCATCTGCAAAAGTAATGCATTTAATTATCTAACATATGCTGTAATGACATAGGTACTTAAAACAGTACTTGTCATATAATAAAAGATCTGTGCATGGAAAGGAAAGGAATTCAATGAACTCAAAAAGAGAAGCTACTTTCAAGAAACTGATAATGAGGAAATGAATGAAACAATTAGTCTAATACTGATTTAGTTACATTATTAATCAATTTTTTGAAAATCTAGGGGCACCTGGGTGGCTCAGTGGGTTAAGCATCCAACTTCGGCTCCGGTCGTGATTTCACAGTTCCTGGGTTCAAGCCCTGTATCAGGCTCTGTGCTGACAGCTCAGAGCCTAGAGTCTGCTTCAGATTCTATATCTCCCTCTCTCTCTGCCCCTCCTCTGCTTGTCTTCTCTCTCTTCCTCATTGCATTTTAATTGCAATTACTCAACATATAGTGTTGTATTAGTTTCAGGTGTGCAATATAACAATGAAACAATACTTTCAATTTTCTTTAAAGCAAATAAACTGGCCAGTGTTTCTCAACCAAAGTGTTGAGCAGAAGCCCAATAATAACTATTATGGCATATCCCTGGAGAACTTTTTTGTAATGTTCTGATGGTTGAAAGCCAAAGCAAGGACAACAGTATGGAAGAAGCTTTAAAAAACATTTTTATGGTGGTCTCTTCAAAACAATTGAAAAAGGTTATCAGAGAGAATAAAAATTTAAGTTCAAAGTCTGACCTAAAGTACCACTATTTTCCTAATATGGCTCTAGTTAAACAAAAGTAAGACACTATTTTTATGTCCTATTTGAACACTTGAAAATGTTTACAGAGCAATAAAATGTAACACAAAATTGCTTCAATTAGAAATTATGATAAAAGTTATATTAACAGAAAATTTGCAATTATTGTTATGATTGAAGAATTAAAAGTACAATACTTTAGAATCCAGGAAAATCTCAGCTGTGACATAAAAAAGCAATTTATGAATAATTTTCATTTATTAAAAACTTAATAATAGAATACTATAGGATATTGGTTTTCTGTTTTTTAGGTTAAGAATAATCTTGACCACCTACATATTTGTTATATTTAATTTTTTTCATTTAATTTTTTAAAGGTAGTTAAAAGGTATTTTATTAGTATATAAATTGGCATGTAAATAATCTACTCTAGGTAGTTATAATTATAAAAGTATTTGAAACATTTAAGGAACAGTATGTACTACTTATGAAAAAGTTAGGAAGGGAGAGAAAGGGAGGAAGGGAAACAGTGAAAAGTAAGAGGAAAGGAAAGGAAGAAAAGACAAAAGGAAGGAAAGATAGATGGACAAAAAGGCCAACTTTTTCTTTATCTAAAATACTATAAATTTAAAATTAATGGAGTCATAATTAATGGTATTATATCATATCTAACAAAACCTCCAAATATGAGGAAAACAGAGGAGAAAGTGTTAATAGATTCTTAGGTGCGACAGATTTCAAGTATAACTGCTTATCTGCATGTGACAAGTCCATTTATCAAAACAAAGCTCATTTTCCTCGCCTGTGCTATTGTACTCTATGTCATAGACCATGCAGGTTCAGGATGCCCTACAAATGTGTTTGTTCTAAGCAAGTATGAAAAATTCACCCTACCTAGGCTTTAGAAAGACTTCAAATAATTGGAGTAGTAAGACTTAACACCATTCTAATACTTTATTTCCTATATTTTCCTCATAAACTGCTAGATATAATATATACAAAATAAAAGCATTCCATTTCTAAAACAGTTTTAGTAATTTTGTTCCCACATAACAGCGAATAAAAGGAAAAAAACCCTAATTCAAGTGTTACCCTGTATGAAACCTAGTCTATGAAACCACAGAAAAGAACAACTTCCAAGAATGAAACAAATACAAAGAAATGAATATTTTAGATAACATTTATGAAACAAATTATCACACTTATTCCACATGATCTGTGTATCTTTGGAATTCCTATTTCAATTTACGTAAGGTTTTAAAACAATCAGTAATCCTTATACCTTGAATTGTGATTTTTAGGTAATGTCTTTTCCAGGTTATCTAAATCGTGCCTATTATTATGATTTTCAGTAAGATTACTCACATGTACAGTGAGTGGATGGTTAGAAAATAAACATGAGGACAAAATACAAAATATGTAATTAGAATTTTTTATTTTAAAGGCAGAAAGCACATCCTTTATTAGAAACAGTGAAAAGTTGTGGTGGAGCCCTTGCTGAAACTTATTTGTGTCTCTGCCTGATATATAGCAGGTGCTTCATGAAATGCAGCATGATATGATACAAAGAACATGTCTCATGAGCAGTCAGATAACAGAGACTAAAACCCAGATCTTCCAATTACTATGTATAATTATTATCCAATAGTATCTACATATCTCAAAGAAGATAATGTAAGTGCCTAGCACAGTGCCTGGGTATAGTAAATGCTAAGGTGGCACTATTTCACTGTGAAACAAACCTGGCATAAAAATTATAATTAAAATTAAGGTATAAATAAAAAAATATTATGGAATTTGAATCTCATTAATCAAAAGAGGGTAATTATTGCCTCCAATATGATGAAACAACTCAAAATATTAATGGCACAAGAATCTTTTTATATGCTCCTTATTATGTTGCAATATGACAGTCTACTTAAGACCAACTTTTTTCTTCTAATATTGAGAGCAGTTTAACAGTTTCATAACAATAGAGTTAGAAATTTCATGTTATTGCTTTTATAAGTAAATGGTATTTAATTATATCATTTGGGGTATAATTTGTTTAATTTGTGCACAATTTATGTAAATTTGGCTTTCAATTGTTTTTTTTCTAATTTTTTAATGTTTACTTATTTTTGAGAGACAGAGAGATCGCGAATGGGGGAGGGTCAGAGAGCCAGAGAGACACAGAATCGAAGCAGGCTCCAAGCTCTGAGCTGTCAGCACAGAGCCTGAGACAGGGCTTCAATTCACAAACTGTGAGCTCATGACCTGAGCTGAAGTTAAACACTTAACTGACTGAGCCACCACACACCCTGGCTTTCAATTGTAAACGTATCTAAAAAGAGAAGAGATTGTATCAGAGAAGACTGTTGTTATGTTTTTAATTCCTACATAGTTAACATACAGTGCTATACTAGTTTCAGGTATACAGTATAATGGTTCAGCAATTCTATACATGACCCATTGCTCATCAGAATATGTGCACTCCCAATTTAAAAAGGATTCATTCCGTGCACAAGCTAGTCAACAGTTTTCCATTTTGGCCCTTTCATCTTAGGGTGAAAATCTTTTACTTCCTTCATAAATCTGAATACATAAATATAGATTTCAAGGAGAAAAGTGAATTCTTCTGGAATTGTTATGGAAAACCAAATAAGTGCATGAATTTTCTCTGAATCCCTAGAAATGGATAACATTCCTATGTAATTGAGGGTTTCCAGGTGCTATATAAAGCATCTCTACCCACCACAGACTCTAGGAATGTTATTTGGATCTTCAAGGTCCCAAGATGCAAGTAGCAGAGCGGCTAGGAGTATGACTTGCATCTGCTGTCTGCAGTCTTCAGTGGGTTACTAGGTAAATCAGTCAAAGCAACACTTCAACAATGACATGTGTTACCTTCAATATTCAGAGCCCCTTTCAAGTATTAGGCCTGAGGCTTAATCATAAATGTTGTAATGTACATAGCTTTTTAAATTTACTTTGGTGAGTATATGCTTTAGACACATTAGCTAAACATTGGTGAGGTGTCGGGATCTGAACTTTCATAGGGTCTCCATTTCCTACCTTCAGGCATGCAAATGTCTTATTAAAGTATCTATGATGCTTGCCACTTCCTGTTCATAAGATCTAACTGTGATATAATCAATATATTGGAATAGTGTGGGATGTCAAAACAATTAAGGTCACTTCAGACTGCTTTATAGCAGAGAGCAGGAGAGGAGAAACAATCCTGAATCAATACCATAAAAGTATACTGTTGACCTTGCTAGGTAAAAGTAAATTCTTTCTGAGAATCTTAATAAAATAGTATAGAGGAGAGTAAATAACTGACCGATTGATAACTGTATGCCAGTTACCTGAAGTTGCATGGTTTTGCTCCATTAAATACATCATTTTTGGAACTTCAACAACACTGGAATAGCCTTGTAAGTTTGCAACCATCCACAGATGTTTTCCAAGATATGCCGAATTTTTCACAGGCTAATCACATGTTATCTTCAATATTCAGAGGCCCTTCAAGTTCAGAGGATCCTCTATAATTCCTCCAAGGAAGTAATATTGCTATAGGTATAATATGATTCCACCTTTCCTTTGTGCATGGGGTGCAATGTGGGAATTATGCTTATTGCTAAGAAGGTCTATTCCATTTGCTACTTAAGAACTGAAGAAATGGAGAGCCTAGGTGACTCAGTCAGTTAAACACCCAACTTTTGATTTTGGCTCAGGTCATGATCCCATGGTTTGCAAGATTGAGCCCTGCATGGGGCTCTGAGCTTACAGCACAGAGCCTGCTTGGGATTCTTTCTCTTCCTCTCTCTGCCCCTCCCCTGCTCATGTTTTCTCTCTCTTTCTTTATCAAAATAAATAAACATTAAAAAAAAAAAAACTGAGGGGCACTTAGGTGAATCAGTCGGTTAAGCCTCTGACTTTGGTTCAGGTCATGATCTCACGGTTCACGAGTTCGCGTCCCTCATCAGGCTCTGTGCTGACAGCTCAAAGCCTAAAGCTTGCTTTCCATTCTGTGTGTCCCTCTCTTTCTGCCCCTCCCATGCGCTCTCTCTCTCTCTCTCTCTCTCTCTCTCTCTCTCTCTCTCAAAAATAAACATTTAAAAAAAAGAAAAAGAAACTGAAGAAATAACCACAAGATGGTTCTGAGTCTTGGAGGTTGAATATAGCCTAAGACGCTATTTGTCACCTAAATGTCATAATTCTCCATTTTTACAATTCTAGCATAACACAGCCATATACAGAATAAGTAGTAGTATCATAATAAATGCTTCTCCTTTCAGATATTGCATTAATATATCAACAAAAACTAACATGAATAATTATTTATTTAAGAATTATGTCTCAATTTTAATTATGAAAAAAAGAACAAAATATAATTACATTTGTTGACTCTCTAACATTCAGTTTTCTTTTTCTATGAGTAGAAAACATAAATCTTATAATGAATTTCAAATTCTGTACCACAAATTAGGTTTCCAAATAAAATTCTTAATGTATATAGCAATCATTCTTTTCACTCTACTGGAGTTGGTGCTGGGTAAAGTGATGATATGCAGGCAAAAGAAAGTGCACTTTAATGACATATTTTGGAAGCCACAAAATAAAATTATACTTCAACTAAAATTAATTGTGATGAGAAATGTAACCTGGAGTGTAACTTTAAAGATGCTTTAAATTTTCTAAAAGAATAATATCAAGAAAATAGAGCTATGACTAGAAAAAAAATTATTATTTGAATTTTACAAATAATTTCTTAATCATTGTAGCACTGTTTTCAGTAACTATATCCAGTCCATTAATGTCTCTCTCTGAGACTTCATTTCTCTTAGAAATTTATTTCTCTAAGACAACGCTTTAGT
Organism: Felis catus; assembly: GCF_018350175.1. Taxonomy (NCBI): domain Eukaryota; kingdom Metazoa; phylum Chordata; class Mammalia; order Carnivora; family Felidae; genus Felis; species Felis catus. Next base: position 26,475,910 of record NC_058385.1, on the reverse strand, counting down.
ATCAAATTTTATATAGTGAAAACATAAATACTTTAAAAAAAAAACTAGAAAAATCAGGGTACCTGGGTGGCTCAGTCGGTTAAGCATTCGACTTCAGTCATAATCAGGTCATGATCTCACGGCTTGTGAGTTCGAGCCCCACGTCTGGCTCTGTGCTGACAACTCAAAGCCTGGACCCTGTCTTCAGATTCTGTGTCTGCCTCCCTCTGCCCCTCCCTTGCTCACACTGTCTCTCTCTCTCTCTTTCTCTCAAAAATAAATAAAACATTAAAAAAATAAAAAAAAAAACCTAGAAATAATCTAATTCACATTATCATCTTAAAACATTCCATTATATTAATAAATTTGGATTAAATCATAATAGTTTAAAGGAAACAATAGATATTAACAAAAAATTCTTAACAACATACTAATCTATATAGAAAATTATCAATTATCCAAAATGACTTTCCATAAAGATTATTTCCATTTAAAAAATGTTATGGGTAAATTAAATTGCGTTTTCTCATTAGTCATCATTATTTCAGAAATACATGTTATAGAAAAACAAAATTTAATTGGAAGATAATGAATACAATACTTTAAAACCTATTAATGGCATATCTGAACATCTTCTACCTTTGATATTCCAGAGTTCTAGGTAAACATAGAGTGATTAATGTAAAGTGTAATTTAGTATCCAGAGCACTATAAACATGTAAATAAATTCTATACTTTAAATTTATTGAGCAACTTATTTTCATATTAAGTATATGATAATTGAAGTTACATTTATAAATCTTAAATATAATCTTTGTTGACTTGAATACCTTAAAATATAAATCAATTTGAATACCATTACACTTATTTTTCTTCTTACGGTTTACTGATAGTAATAGATTTAAGTAAAAATGTATGAATTAAGGAGGCAATGTTTGAATTATAAAGCCAATTTACTTCTGAGAAAAATACAGCAATAATACCAACTATGTAAATGAGAAACCAACTCCTGAGTATTTTCACTAGTTAGAACAAGGTCAGAAGAATTGTTTTCTGAAAAGGCCAAAGAGTAAATATGTGGGGCCTTGTAGGCCATAGAGTCTCTTTTGCAACTAGTCACCTTGCCACTGTCGTGAGTTAATAGCCATAGACAAATGAGCATTTTTCCATTCCAACAACACTTGATTCTAAAACAGACATTCTGCCAGGGGACATAATTTGCAAACTTCTGAGTTAGAATAAAAAGAAAGAAGCCTGCAGCTTTTTCAATATTTTATTTTATTTTATTTTATTTTATTTTATTTTATTTTATTTTATTTTATCTTATTTTTTATTTTAGAGAGAGAGAGCACACAGGGCAGAAGAGCAGGAGAGAGAGAATCCTAAACTGACTCCATGCTTTTTATTTGAAATTTAAATTGTTAGCAAAATAAAATGTTGTTTGCCAATAGCATATATCAACAAGTATCAGCTGATGGCATATCCTTTGAGAACTTCATTATGAATAAAAGAAAAATTTAGTAACTGGCTATGGTTTGTAATATCTCAGCCAATGCTGACATGATCAAACCAACTCAAAGTAACACAAACAGGCTTGTTTGGGGCTTTCATTAACATGTACCTGAGTATGAATAAAATGCAGACCAAAGTAAGCACCTCTGAAACTCTCTGCTCTTAACTATACTTTTCCAACCTATGTGTCATGAATGGAAGTGAGACTAAGAAGGTTTCCTGTTCAATGAAAAAAATATTTTTGCACAAGACATTTATCCGAGAACAGGAAAAATGTACTAGGAATATAACTTTCAGGTGAATAAACCTTTTTTTTTTTTTAATCTGTTCTCCTCTAGATAAAACTAGTGAGTCAGCACCATGAATACCACACAAAAGTACACACCAAACAGTTATGAATGGCATCTTAAATGATGATGAATGATGGCATATTAAAATATATAGAAGATCAATTTGACCTTTACCTTAAAAAAAAAAAAAGATTTCTAAGAACTAGACTTTAGAAAAACTTTCAAGTGAAATCAGACTAGGCAATTACAGTGTCTCAGAACATCTGACCATCTCAGAACATCTTTAAAAAGTAACTGGAAACACATCAGTAATTATATATATTCTGAGAAAAAATTAGATCTATAATATAAATGTTTTATCAGACCAATGAAAGTATTAATATCAGTAAACTAAAAATAAGCATGAAGAAAAATAAAATATCTTTTGATAATTTAATGAGTTATAAACTCAAATAGACAAATTGTTCCTTAAACATTTTCATAGGAACGAGAACATAAAGAAAAGTTTCTTAAATCCATTTTAGAAAATCCCTTTTTTATTAAAAGTGAACAGAATAATTATATTTTTTCTGGGTTTACATAGGATGAGAATAATTACATAAACTATTAGAAAATACTGAAATGTTTTCACACTGCCCCAACAACAAAAATTCCAATGCTTCAAGGTTTTATATGCTAAACAATGAAACTCATAAGAAGTTACAAAAGGGTAACTAAACCTATTTTCACCACACACACACACACAAGGTGGGCACGAATATGTGACTGTAAACTACAATATTTCACTACAGCCTTAGTTTGGTTCATCAGGCATCTCTCTCTCTCTAATCTTCAGAGATATTTGCTTTAATTTATGACTTTGCTTTCCTATGTAATTGTTTCATTCTTCAAAAAATTTTCCACACGTGGTGAGAAATGCTTGTATAGCTTCAGAATTACAGGAGCCCTGTAGTTTGTGATGCTGAAAAACAGAGACTCATTGGTGTGGCACCTATTGCAAACCACACAAAAGACTCCAGTTCTGCTGGAGTAAATTACTCATTGCTCGAACATCACTCCTCCAAAGAGTAGGGAGACTCAGATCAATTAAACCCCATAATTTCCCTACGTGCAGCCTATCAGATTCATTTCAAATCCATGTGAGTAGAGATGCAGACTCATTATATCTTTCCTCCCTTTCCTGTGTTTCTGTTCAGGCTTCACCTTCAGTTTCTCCCAAAATGATTATCCCTATTTTGGTCATTCTGTTTGTAGACACTTGGGAATTGAGTGTTGCTCCTTTGCCCGTCTAGGTCTTCTTTAGATGGGACTAATCAGAACTATCTGTGTGTTTTCCTAAACCTGTCAGTCAAGAACACATTTGGGTTGTCCCTCAATCCATCCCCTCAGTCATAGGTCTGGTCTGCCACATTTGTGAGCCACACCCAGGTCATGGACCAGGTCCAGGCTTACCCAAAAAGAGATTTGGATATGAATTCAGTTTTCTCTTCTAATTCTGCTCCTCCTACCCTAATACTTGTTTGTGTCAGACACTCTTAACACCAAGTTACGTCAGGTTTATTTATGGAATAAGTGGATATTGTTGCCCAGGAAAAATCTTGTCTCTCTGCCACATAGTTGATGACAACTATACCCTCCATTCTCTACTAATCATGTAGTTTATGGTTGAAGTGAAACATATAGAAATGAATGACTAAAATATCTTTGTCAATGAATTAAGTGTTTAAAAATATATACACTCAAAAAATAGCATTCAGTATCATATTAGTTTCAAGCATACAATATAGTGATTCAACAATTCTATACATTACTCAGTGCTCATCATGATAAGTATAATATTAATTCCATTCACCTATTCACCCATCCACCCAACACCTCCTCTCTGGTAACCATAAGTGTGTTCTCCATAGTTGAGCTGGTTTTGGTTTGTCTCATTTTCCTTTATTCTTTGGTTTTATTTATTTATATTTTTTATTTTTTTAAGAGAGAGAGAGACAGAGATAGAGTGCAAGTAGGGAGGTGCAGAGAGAGAGGGAGACACAGAATCCGAAGCAGGCTCCGGGCTCTGAGCTGTCAGCACAGAGCTCAACATGGGGCTTGAACTCATGAACCGCGAGATTATGACCTGAGCCAAAGCCAGATGCTTAACCGACTGAGCCACCCACGACTGAGCCACCCAGGCGCCCCAGTTCTATTTCTTAAATTCCACATACGAATGAAACCATATGGTATTAATTAAGGATATATATGTTCAGCTTTATCATGCAAACTTTAAGGGTCAATTTTCTCTATTCTCTTTCTATATGCCACTATGCAACCAGGAAGTGTTGTATACTAAAATGATTCTTTTTCTTAATAATAATTTATAAAATGTCTTAAGATTACCCTTCTAATCTTATACTTCCCACCCATATGTAAATGTAATTGCATTTTAAAAAATTATGTGTACTAGGAAAAAAATTACTCAGTAGTATCTATTTGTGATCAGGAAAACTCACCACATTTTCAAATACTCTAGCTGACAACTACCCATATTCATGGCTGTTATGCTTTCCTGGTTGATATGTAATGAAAATACTGTTACTGGTGGGAGAATGAGGAAGGTGAGGTTTAAATAGTCTTTGAGGACTAGGACCTTCCTTGAAGATGCTAGGGCTGAAAAACAAATTACAATGCATACTTCATTTCTCCTCTTCTTTCCCTTCCCAAAATATGCATGTATATCTGAATGGATGGGCGCATAAGGGTTACAGAAATATTTCAGAAAGGGAAAAGATTTGGGACAGAGGTGCAGTTTTTTTTTCAGAATGACTATTCATTCTGGAATAGTCATTGGTATTCATTCAGCTAGCAGATCAGTATTTGGGTAGCAACTAGGCACTGCCACTATTCTAAATAATCAATTCAGTAGCAAGCACAATAGAAAAAATCCATATAGTCATGTGTCTTCCAGTCTAGTGGGAGAGATGGCAAAAAAAAAACAATAAATAAACAAATAAAACAAAATCATTTTAAAGATTGACAAGGGCTCAGAGAGATAAAACGGTTATGTGATAGAGATCTTCTGTAGAAAAAGGCTATTTTAGGTTGAATTTTCAGGGAAAGCTCCTCAGAAGGGGTAATATTTCCACTGAGATTAGAGTAGAAAGAAGAAGTGATTCGTGTTAAGATCTGGAGTGGAAAATTCAGTATGTTTCAAATGCACTGTCCTTCATTCTGTCCTTCAAATATGCCAAACTCAATCCAGGATTAGAATCTCTTTGCTAGTGCTTCCTGGAATTACAGCCCCTTAAGAGCTCAGGTGGTTTAGAGGAGAATGAAATAGCAGATATGGAGAGAAGGATGTATGGAACAACAACAGGGTGGCAAGAAATTGCTATGCAGTGTTGGAGTTACAGAGATACTAAAGATTACTCCTAGTTTCCAGGAAGGGAAAGGAAATGGGTGATACTATATATTGAAATGGGAAATATTAATTGGAGTGGTTTATGGGATTTCTTATGCGCTAGTAGATTAGGTAAGGGTGGGAATTTAGACTTCTTCATGGAAATTTTAATTTAAAGATATATATTAGGCATTTTATCTTCCTTTGCTGCTTATCATTTATAAACACTGTTATTAAAGTACTTGGTAATCCATTCCCATCTCATTCCTTCCTACCAACATCAGAATTTTGTAACAGAGAAATCTGTCCCTTTCACAAGCTCTTGGTGTGTTACTCAATTGACGTATGCCAGTTGACACACAGAATTCCTCTAGAAATTATCTCTGGTTTAGGCATGGACAAGTACCTGAGTTGGACCAATCAAGCTAAAGGAAATATCATATATCTCATGGTTGAAAGGGAAGTAGATAGGCCACAGAGAAGTGGGGAAAATACTGATCCTTGATGCAATTGAGTCAACTCTGGAAGCACACTACCACTGGACTTACTGTTATGTAGAATATTAAACTTCTCTATCGTTTAATCCAATTTGAATGAAGAATTCTGTTAGTTGCATCCAAAGGTTTCCTTAGTGATACACAACCCATAAGTTATGGAAGGAACATGTAATTGTGGTCACATTCATCTGTCTCCAAAGGTCCATGTGTAGGACTCTTATCAACAGGTGATAAGAATATATTTTAATTATACTGAGAATATGAACATGGATATGAAAATTGGCATATTTTCTAGGAGAACGATTATTTCCCTCTGATTGAAAGGTATTCCTTATTTTTTCTAGATCAAGGTTTTCACGCTTCATATTACTGGCATTTGGGGCTAGATGATTCCTAGTTGTGGGGAGCTGTCCTGTCGCCTTTTGAGTATTTAGCAGAAACACTGGCTTCCATACACAAAATGCCCAGTTTTGACAACCACAGATTTTTCCAGATACCATCAAATGAATCCTGAGTGACAAAACTGTCCACTGTTCCAAATTACTACAGAAGCATATGAAGAGTGAATCACTGATAACGAATTGTTACCTCCTCCAATTGTTGCTTCTCCAAACATTTTTCTTCATGTGACCCTTTACAGAATAATTTCTTAAAAATCACCCTGAATAATTATATGACCAAGGGCAGAAGATATCAACTTGACCTGTTTGGTCCTAATGTTAGTAGGGTGATTTATGGGCTAACTGAACATATGTCTGATTAAGTTAACAAGGTAGCAGTGATGATCCCACCCTCCACTTCACACGTTTCTGCCAACATTTGATACTCTCCATAGGCAAGGCTCAGGAAAATCACTATCTTTCAAAAACCTGAAAGGACAACTGAATGCCAAGTCCATCCACACCACAGTTGTAACCCCTAGAGAGGTAATCATTTTCAGATCTATCTTTATGTAATGCATTTGCAGTCACACAGTTTGAGAAAATTAACAACATAAGGAAAGTTATACCTATACCAAGCATGGACACTTCCATGTTGTTTAAAAAACAGTAGGCTTAATACTTGCATGTGAAACGTGTGCAGTGAAGACATTATCTCTTCTTTAAAAATTTCTTATATAAATTTTGTCAAAAGATAAAAACCTCACTTAGTGAACCAGTTAATTCTAATTTTCATCATATTAGCCTATGGCCATATAAACCTAATTAATACAAATGAATGGACTATTTAAATTGACAATAGAAGTGACACAAAGAAAAATTACTTAAATCTATGGACTTGTGTGTGTAGATGCAGACCTCCCCATTTTCATTATCAGTTTCTTCTATTTTTGCATTATGAATTATGTCCTTTTTATAAGAGATCTGCAAGGTCACAAAATGAAAAGATAAAAGTCTACTTCTGTGAAATAAGCTCAGAAATTTCACAAAAAGCCTTAAAGTAATAAATCATGACTCAGAGAATGTCAGGAAGTTGAAGCAGTATTCACCTCATTTGAAAGTACATCTTGTTCATTCTGAGAAGTTATAGCAAGGCTTTCAGTCCTAGCTTAAAATCAGCTATTTTTCTCCTCCATTTCTTGGTATAGATGTCATGGGGCTGTTTAATTCTGTTCGTCTTCTCTCGATTCTTATAGCAAACTTTTAATCATAACCTGCTAAATATTAAAAGTAGTCAATAGCTATATTTTAGTGTTGAAAATAGCATAGTCTTACTGTAAAAATTCACTCAAAGGATAAAAATCGGATAAGTATAGGTTCAATGTCTGGCAAACAAAAACTTTAATAAAAAGAAGAGTTTCATTACCTTTTTGCAATTGCTATCCTATGAATATCTAGTCTGAAATTTAAAATTCATTTTCTTAACAATGTTTTCAAGTTAGAGATTAAATTCAGATGCCTTTAAATACACGGTCTTTCTCTTATTTTACATAAAGTCTATGTTTCACCCACTAACCATATGGTAAAGAATGTTGGGTACAAGTAGCAGAGTCAGTAAAAGAAAGAGAATATTTTGAGCCTTGAATGACCCTTGCAGAAGTGCAAGACATAATTTCTATTTCTTATTAGTTCATGACATAAACAAAAAACAAAAAATTTAATGAACAAAACAGGGAGATTTCAAGGAGGAAGTGAAATTTGAAAGATAAATAAGATGTTAATAAGATGTGTGTGTCTGTCTGTGTGTGTGTGTAGTGCATGCATGTGTATGTGGGGGAGACGATATGGTAAAGGTAGGGAGTAAAATAAAATTCTATTTGGAAAGTCAAAGACTGGAGAAAATATTTTTAATACAACCAACAAATATTAGTCATGGAGGTAGAATTTGTTTGATTTAACAACTTTTGGCCGCTGAATGTGAATGTAGATGAGGTAAAGAATTCAATGTTTCAGAACCTATTCCCTTTTGCTTTGTGAACCCATTTGCAGGGGAGATGAGTGGTTAATTTGTTTGTTTTAGATTTCTTAGATTTCTTGGGTTTAGGCAACAGTGAAACTATTTGTTATGGCTAAGGAATGATTATGATAAATAGTAAAAACAATGAAAATTATAGTGAAGTTTCTTTCCTTTCAAAATTATTTAAATATTAATATTTATTAAGTCATAGAGGAACATGTTCAATATTGGATGCTTTACCAACCAAGGAATCTATATTAATGAATAAACGTATATAAAAATAAGCTAGCTCTTGCTCCACGAAAAAGATATAAACTTAATTCTTGTACTTTAAGATTATTCTTGAATATCAATAGAGTAATTGGAATTCACAGAATGCATATCAAGATTGCCTGGAAATTTCAGTCTAAGGCCTGGGAAGTAAAAGTCTTCACGCATATTTTCTGTGAATTCTTTAGTGGGCTCAAATTCTTATACCATTTAACAATGTCTCCTCAGGGATCCTTGTATGCATGTTTGTCATTGTGAAATCCAGTCTCTAATCCTATTTCCCCAATAAAATAAGAGTCATTAAGACTATGTAGGAGTATAGAAAATTTTACTTGGTAACTTGAAGGCACAGAGAAGAGGGGTTTAAATAATGATTGTAAATAATTTCAGAAACAACTTCTGTAACAAATTCAATTCTTAAAGTGCCTTTTGGTTGTTCCATTCTGAGAAACCTTACAATAGCCCTTTACGTCATTCAGAAACCACTTTTACACCATCTCACTGACTTCTCCCTTCTTCATCTGATGCCTTTCAGTAGCAATAAAATTAATAATTAAAACATCTCTTCTGATCATTTCTATTTGAACCATTTAACTATATCCACATTGGTCTCACTTTTTTATCTTAATTGTTTTTTTTTGTTTGTTTGTTTTTTGCTACACAAAGAAAGTCTACTGCCTAAAAGGAATATATGAAATGGCAATAGTGTTAAATAGTTCCAAAATAAACTTTACTCATAAAATGTAAAGACATTTTCTAATGTTATGACAGCACTGATTTAGAAATATTTGATTGAAAGTATATTAAATGAACCCCAAATGTTTCTTTAATGTGTAGTGCAACCATCCACTAAATGCTGGTAGCATTTTAAATGATTGTGATAATCACAAAACCTAACACATTTAGGAGGAGTTTTGTAGGGTATGGGACCTTCCCTTTGAAAATCACTTCAGTAAGACAAACAGAAGACATCTTGCACAGGGTCTCTATCCCTACTGCTCACCTCAGATGTTGTCTCTGATGGAAAAAAAAATCTTACAAAAGGACAAAACTGGAAAGGCAGATTGGTGGACAAATACATGTTTTCCACTGCTAGGCAGCTGATATTAATGATAGTTATATAAAGTAGGTCTCTGGTTCTTCTTATTTTGAAATGAGAACTTTTATTGAGAGTATACTGCCTTGTTTCTACACTTGCATATTGAGATAAGAAGGTAATTTAACTTATTCTTTATCCATCAGGTGTTAAACAATAGACTATATCTTTATATGATTGAAAGGAATGCACAATCATCTAGAGATCCTAGACTTACAGCTGAATTCAGAAAGATGTTTTAGGTTGTATTACTTGGGGGAAGGTGTGAATGCATTTTTGTTAGCAAAGAACATTTTTGCATGTGTTTATACATGGAAAAGAATATGCACAGACCGCTATATATGTGTCTATTTGTTTCCTAGTAACCACTTCCTGGGTATTCCAATAACAATAGCTGGATTTTGCCACAGGGTAACTCCCCCTTCTCATTTCCTGTTATATCCTTTGAAAGGGATTCAACTACAGTGACCACACTCCTGGCTACAGGAATGTGAAGATAAACCAATTAGATCCAATGGTAGAAGAGGAAATGTATACTGAGGTTTCTGGGTCAGAGAAAATCATCCTTTATTTTAGGATGCCCTAAGAGCTACTAGGAAGGTCCCTTTTGTTTGAATTGAGCTTATAAATGTGAAGACTGGAGAGGCTTCAGACACTTGCAAACCACATAGAGAGGGTTAAGAACTACACAGAGAGCTACCACCTGAATTCATGAGGCAAACCCTGCACAGGCAGAATACAGAGAGGGAGAGAAACTGGGTTTCCAGTACCCTACAAGGGCCACCAAATCAAGCCACATTTGAAACTGAGTTTACTTCTAGGATTTTCACTTTGTGAGCTAATAAGTTCCTTTTTATAATTGAAGTCACTCTAAATTGGATTTTGATCATTTGCAACAAAAGAATATCAACTGCTTCACTTGCCATTAGATATTCCAGAGGTAGTAAGAGTAAAAATGTGTGGAAGGAGCAAAATTGTCATCAATCTGGGACATAACAGCACCCTCAATGAGAGCAACGTTCTGGTTTCTTGATTCATCCTCCCTTCTCCTAATAAGGCTTACTAAAAAGTTACTGATGAGCTCAGTCTGCTATCTTCCCCTTTTTCATCACACCTCTGCTCCTGAACCACAGATCAAACCTAAGTGGAAAAGAGACAGCCTTGGTGAGTATGTGCACTGGGTAGGAGTGAGGGGAGTGTGAGTAGACATGGCCCTGATCTGCATAACTTCTGATTGTCAAAGCATTTCTATCTTTATATGTTTATATATTTGATGTCCAATTAAAATTCACTTACAAAAGCATTTGGTTCTTTATAATATGAAAGAGAATTTTAGAGTAAAACTTACGAAAACTACTGTGTGCGAATTCTGTAACTTTTTCACATCTAAACACTTGAAATCTATAAGCCCAGGACACCGAAGGATGAACTAACAGGTTGATGGGTTTGGACATGTTGGGGATGTGAACGAGGCTGTAAAATTACACAAGTTACACAAAAATTTGTAAAATTACACAAAATTACACCTGGGCTTTAGTGACAGAGCATCCACATTCTGTTCTCATTGCCTCATCTCTGGAATTGCTTTGACTTAGCAACTGCCTCTTAGGAAAATTTTCTTCTTACGATGTAATTCATCAGTTGAGAACCAACTTGAGGATACTTGCTGGGGAGACACTTGAAATCGATACAAGAGCTTTAACAAGTCAAGCTTAACTTCTCCATAGCCCCTCTCTTAGCCCTGAATTAGAATGGATTTTGGAACTTTCAATTTATCATTGACTACTGAGGCACCAAAAATATACTGAGGCACCAACCTCATTAGAACTGTAGAATCCACATAAACCTTCACTGGAGTTTAAATACAACAAATAAAAGACTTGAAGTTGGAAAAATTATTTCCCTATAACAGAATCTTTGGATTACATTTCCTAAGGGTTCTGTCGCCTTCCAGTATCTGTGAAGATCTGTGAAGATCTTCCTAGTGCCCATTCATGGGTGCTCCCAGGCCATAATATGTGTAGTTCAATGCCAAGCTGAAGCTGTCACATACAGCCAGAGTTGTTACCTTAAGCTAACTGTGTGGTCTTTACTTTTGCTAAGGCCTTTTTCCACTGACATTTGTTGGTAACCAAGGCCTGAACTTTTCCTACAACTTGGGGGACTAATAGCATGGCTGAACTCCTTCCAGATCTTTGCTTAAGGTCAGCCCCTGGCTGAGCCTCTCATTCACTATCCTAAGGCCAGGACTATTTTGAGGCCATGAGAACGTTAATTAAAATCCAGTAAGTGCAGCTTTTCTTCTATAGAAACAGCAAAGAATCTGGGCTCCTGGGTGGCTCAGTCGGTTAAGATCTGGCTTTGGCTCAGGTCATGATCGCATGGTTCATGGGTTCCAGCCCTGCGTCAGGCTCTGTGATGACAGCTCAGAGCCTGGATGGAGCCTGCTTTGGATTCTGTGTCTCCCTCTCTCTCTGCCCTCCCCCACTCACACTCTGTCTCTGTCTCTCAAAAAAAAAAAATGAATAAACATTAAATTTTTTTGAAAAAATAAATAAATAAAAGAAACAGCAAAGAATCTATATTAAAAAAAAAAGCTTTTCACCTATGTCACAGTCCTCTCTGTAGCCTAAATAATATAAAGCTTAATACTCAAACCAACCCAGAAGCCCATGCATTGCCAATGTCCAAATGCCCTGCTTACATGCTGATGTCCAGAGTCCAAAGCCAAAGCCATGAACCTGGCCCCAGGCAGAAATTCTATTGATTATGTAGATTTTGCCCTCCAAATGCCCCAAAACTCTCAACTGAACTAACAGCTCTCTTTCTTCGGATACTGCAGGTCCTCCATTAATCACAGGGTTACTGCAGTATGTAAATTATAACATGGACAAATAGAAGACAATTTTTCCCCAAGAGTAGCATGCTTCCAGAGAGTGGAAAAGAAAAGGAGTTGTGTATGCATGTAGATTCTCCTTCCAAACCTACCAATCTTCCTCCCCTGGGAAGGAGTGAGAAGACATGGAGTGAGTTCAGGTGTGTTAGCTCCTAGAATCACTATGCATTGAATACCTCCACAGTATGAGGAAAATGACTTTCTACTAGTTGGGCATAGTAAAAATTAGTTTTAATTCTTCCACTTTCAGGTCTTACTGGTTTAGTGTTTGGGATATTGTAGTGGCATAATGAAATTTGTCAAAATGAATAACTCATGATTTTTATTTTTATTTACTTATTTATTTCAATCCATACATTTTTAAATGAATATTTTATAGATCACAGAAAAAAAGTCAGTAACCAAGAAGTCATTCAAAATTCAGTTCTGTTATAAAAGAATATATAGCAATCTCTGGGTCTCTTAGTAGCAAGATTACAAATTATTTTTATTTTCTCCTATACATGTTTATAAACTCAAAGAATGTACATAAACATAATATTTAAACATTGTGTATATGATATATGTAATATTAAATATTTAAATATGTATACACATCCTCTGAATGTATAAATATGTAAATAAGTATTATAGTTTATAAATTATATATAAAATATATATTTATATTTTATAAAAAATTTTATAAAGATTTTATATTTTATAGTTTTATATATTTAGATATGATTAGGTATAACTTCCCATAAGGATAATTGTTTTTTTTAAATTAATATCTTTCCTGGCAAAGGTTCTCAGATCTGTCAATAGAGTAGTATTTAAAATGAAACATACAGGGGCACCTGGGTGCCTCAGTCGGTTAAGCATCTGACTCCCTTGGTTTTGGATCAGGTCATGATCTTGCAGTCTGTGAGTTCAACCCTTGCATTGGGATCTGTGCTGACAGTACAGAGTCTGCTTGGGATTCTCTCCCTCTCTCTCTCTCTCTCTCTCTCTCTCTCTCTCTGTCCCTCGCCCATGCGCTCACTCGTTCTCTCTCTCTCTCTCTCTCTCAAAATAAATAAATAACTAAAAAAGAAAAAAATGAAATGAAACCTACTAACTAGATGAATGCCAAGGAGGGAAATAGCTTACATAATCCACCCAGCAGCAGTAGTACACTCACATATTCCTTTTACTTCTTTATTTTAATGGTAGTTCCCGATGTTGAGCCTCAGGGCATGCCAACAAAATTTAAGATACACAATTAAAAGTGAAATGCTATTCAAAAGTTTTAGTTATACTGATAACTTTTTCTCTTTCCTCATAAAAACATTGACAAACATGCAATATAAGAAATCCTTGCCTCACTGGCTGAGAAAATTATAACATGCTTGCGTTGACTATATGAATGAAATATGTATATAAATGGTACATACACACACATACACACACCTCTCTGAACGCTGTGCCATGTAATTTTTTGAACTCAATATTTCAAAAATCATAGAATCAAAGTATTTCCAGTTATATATCAAGTGGTACACTTTTTAAGAGCCTCTTCATGTTCAAACTCTTTTATTTTATAACTATGCCACTTTCAAAGTTATGAAAATGAAATCCTATATGTTTTAACATACATGCAAAGCCAATATTGAGACTAGTAGCTGTAGTAGAGTTGAGATGGCAACAAGTTGTTGCCGTTTTCATTGAGAGATAGCATCAAATTCTCTTTTCCTTGAAACCAAGTTGACCTTAATGACATCCTAAACCAATGGAATGTGTTGAACGTGACATTCTCAGACTTAGAACACTCTTTCTGAAACTTCTGAGCTTCCCGATAGGAAACGTGATGACCTCAGACTGTCAGGGTGCAGAGACCACATGCAGAGTCAATAACCCAGCAGAATCTGCTCTTCCAGTCCTCATTGCCAAGGCAGAGGACAAATGAGTGAAGCCATGTTGGACCTTCCTGATAAGCTTATCCATCAGTTGGATCCTACTCACTAATATTCACGATGTCACAGGAAATAAAAGAATTTCCAAAAAAAAAAATCCCAGTTGATATCTGCCTGAATTCCTGATTCACAGTATCATAAAACATGACAAAATAACCGTTTTAAACCACTGTATTTTGGCATGTTTGCTACTCAACTATAAATAACTGGCATAGGTTCCTAGATATGATCCTCATGAGAAGGCATGAAAGTTGTGTTTATTGTCAGTGAAATTGTCTAAATGATTTTATTAACCCTCTGCTCTACACCAATGAAAGTTTTTCTCAAGTTTTTCTTTTCCTTTTCTGACCTGACATAATTAATGGATGATTTTCACATGCTCAAAGACTGCCATTAGTATCATTGCTTGTTTGGTCTGCCTCATATCTAATTTAGATTGTGGCTTGTGGGTAAGTCCCAATGCACTTGTTATACCTCAGTTCCTTTCTCTTTCTCTTCTCATGATAACCATTGTGTCTAAACCATTGTTGATAAACCCGTACTCTAAGCTACAAAAAATGTCATAGACATACACAGAAATTGAAATAAGGTCACGAGCATTAGACAAAATAATAATACAAATAAAACAATTCCTAAACATCTATAATCATAACCCACTTCTACAACCTGATTCAAATGACTCAGTTTCTAATCTTGGAAACATTAAAGGCCAGGAAACATAAATATTTATTATAATCTGCCAATATATTTAATATAATTCTTTACATTTTACTTATTTTAAGCAGATATCTGCTTTATATACTTCAAAATTTGTGAAACAAATTTTGGCAACTTAATTTTTTCACTCATACACCTGCCTAGGTTTTTACACTTCATCAATTGAAAATGAATATATTAAAGTATTCACTATTATTATTGAACTTGATTACTTTATTTACGTTGGTTTAGTACATCTTTTACACTGTTTTCATCCTTAGTCTTTCCAAAATACCTCATACCTTTGTCTGTCAATGGCACTATATATTTTAAATGTTTTTATTTTATTTAACGTTCATAATAAACATATGAATTCACAGCCATTTTGTAAATGAGAACAATGAAAATTTAAAAGGATAGGACATTTTCTGAGTGACTTAGCTTCTTAGACATGATTTGAAAGTATATCCCTCTTGGCTGGGCTCTTAAGCACAATTATCACTACTGGCACTCAAAACCAATATATTTCACTTTACCCTGGTATCATACTTCAGTTTTTTAGTAAGCATCTGATATGGCAGAAGAGATGGTGTGGATATCTATCTTTTCAGAAGTCACCTCCAGTTTTTAAAAGTCACAATCTTTAAGTTCCGGTCACTCTGAACAAAGTTAGTTCCATGTGTGCCAAAATAATTCCAGTTTGCCAAAGTGATATACTTTTTCTTGCCCTCTTGTCTTTTTTCATGCTACTCCTTCTGTTTGCATTGACCTTTGCATATTCTTGCCCGTGAAAAATTGCTACATTAAGTTGCACACTTAGCTTAGAAATGACCTCTTTCTCTGATCTCCACAACCTAAGGCAATTGGTATCTCTCTACTTCCCACACACTTCATTCTTTTCCCCTATAAACTGGATATAGTAGCACACCCTAATTTATACGTGGATGTTAATATTAAATGAGATGAAGTATGATGAACTCCTATAATACTTATATTCTTAGAACAGGATGTATTGACCATATATTCTCTCAAAATATATATTCCTTAATACATCTTCAAACCTGTCAACATGCACAGCAGCTACTTAAATATAAATGACCACTGATAAATATGAATACTGTATTTTTTATGACAATGGAAAGCTAGAGAAGGCTGACAGTCATTACAGCATTTGCCTCTTGAAAGCAAAAGTGACAAAGAAAATATTTTGGTTAAAGGTTTTTAACTGTTCTTTAAAAAAAGAAGAAAAATAGAAATGAGAAGTCATAGATTTCTTATGTATTTAGGTCTTGTACAACCATAAATTTAAAGTGTTTTTTCACTTTAATTACAACCAAAACCATATACTGGTTTAAAGTATAAACCATATACTTTAAAGCAAATATAACATTGCAAATGATGCTTTTTGACAGAAGTTAAATATCTTTACACAGTATGATAATGGTATACATATGTATTAGTCAGGGTTCCCCAGAGAAACAGAACCAACAGGAGATTAGATGATATAGATAGATGATATAGATGATAGATAAATAGATAGATGATGATGATGATAGATAGATAGATAGATAGATAGATAGATAGAAATACAGATAGAGATAGAGATAAAGATAGATACAGATATAGATATAGATTTATTATAGGGAAATGATTCATGTGATTATAGAGACTGAGAAGTCCCAAGGCGTTGGTCAGCAAACTCGAGCCAGGAGGGCTGATTGAGTAGTTCGAGCCCAAATCTAAAGGCTTAAAAAGCAGGAGAGCTGATATGTTAGTTCAGGTCAAAAAGCTGGAAGGAAAGAGACCCAAGATGAGTCAATGTTTCAATCTGAGTTCAAAGCAAGAAAAAGACCAATGTCCTAGCTGAAGCTATCAGGCGCCAGGACTTTCCTCTTACTTAGCCTTTTTGTTCTACTCAGGCCATCAATGGAGTGGATGAGACCCACTTACCAGGGAGAGCAATCTGATTTATTCAGTCTACCAATTCAAATGTTACTCTCACCCAGAAACACTTTCAGATACAACTAGAATAATGGTAGACCAAATGTTTGGGGGCCCTGTGGCCTAGTTTAGTTGACACACAAAATTAACCATCACATATTCCTATCACTGTAATATATTCAAACTATTCTAAAAACAAAACAAAACAATCAGCTTTTCTTTTCTCACATATCATCATTTATACATTAACTTTGCTATAGTTCTTTTCACTTAGCCATTGGCTATTGGAGTAAAACTAATTATAGTCAATGAGATTAATTTCTGTGCCTGAGTTTTTATATGAGTGTTCAATATGAGAGCATTCTACTACTAAAATACTATTCAACTTTCCAGAATATGCATATACTTTTAACTATGCATATAAATGTCATACATTTATATTCTTTATAAAAAGAACAAAATGGAAGAAAAATATCATAGAAAATATCATAGGTGATATCCTGAACCCAAGAGATACATAGAATGCAATTTAAGAAGTAAGCGATTAAGTATGTACAGAGTATTAAGTATGTTAGAAAGTCCTCGGAATTAAATATATATATACATACATGTACAAAAAATATGTACATATAGGCATGACAAAACAAATAAGCAGGAGCTAAAGACATTCTTTTTATAAAAGGAAATTTGGAAAAAAATGAAACAAATTATTCCATCACAAACGTATTTTAGTATCAAAAAAATTTATTCCATCAGTTTTTCCCTTTCTTCACCCTACTTTATCCTTTGCCAGTCAACAAATTAAAAACTATTTCTTACAAACCAATGCTCTACATTATCCACACACACACACACACACACACACACACAAATTCACTATAGATAATGGATGAAAAGAGATAGAGATGATGAAAGAAAGAAAGAAAGAAAGAAAGAAAGAAAGAAAGAAAGACAAAAAGAAAGAAAGAAAGATGACAGTAGATGATAGACGATAGGCAGACATAGACAAAATGGGTAGATAACAGATGGATTTCTAGCAAAAGACTTTTTCT
This sequence comes from Felis catus, assembly GCF_018350175.1. Classification (NCBI taxonomy): domain Eukaryota; kingdom Metazoa; phylum Chordata; class Mammalia; order Carnivora; family Felidae; genus Felis; species Felis catus. The sequence continues at coordinate 26,457,968 of NC_058385.1, read as the reverse complement.
AATAATTGTTTAGAGACAAACCATTAGAATAAGGAATTAACTATTTTATTTTAGATAGTATGGGGACAAGTAAATTTTTATTTCTTAAAATTTTCTCCTGCAGGTAGAAGCCCTCCTCCTCTTTGTCCTGTTTCTCCTTCTGATACACTAGTTCACTTATCACCACCCTCACTGTTCTTTTCTAAGCTCACTTCAGCCATGTCTGAGCCAATTAAGGAGGCTCTCAGCATTGCATTCATACTTTTTGAGTGATCTTTGAAAATAGATGTGGGCTCTTTAAATATGTTTTCCTTTGCCAGCTGCCCCTGAAGTTTGGCCACTGGAAGGTCTAGAGAGGAAAGGGTTTTTTGCTTCCTGATTTCAGTGTGCCCACTTGGCTGGCTCCTGCAATCCCAGCTTCTTTTTTTTTTAAGTTTTTTTTAATGTTTATTTATGTTTGACAGAGAGAGAGACAGAGCATGAGTGGGGGAGAGGCAGAAAGAGAGGGAGACACAGAATCCGAAGCAGGCTCCAGGCTCTGAGCTGTCAGCACAGATCCCAATGTGGGGCTCGAATTTACAGACCGCGAGATCATGACCTGAGCCGAAGTCAGATGCTCAACTGACTGAGCCACCCAGGCGCCCCGATCCTGCAATCCCAGCTTCTTTAGCACCAGGCTCCTGTAGGGCCTGGCTGGCAGAAGCTGGCCAGCAGCTTTTCCCTCCCTCCTAGCCCTTTAGGTGAATTTATGGCAGACTGCTTCTGGTGAAATCCCTCCTGTTCACAGCTTTCTCCTACAACTCGAGGCTGATTTCCATCAGTTTCAAAGGTCAGCCTCTGGCAAATTCTACCACCAGCAGGGCACTACAGTGACTTCTCTGCTGTCCAGTGAACTATAGTCAGACTTTCTCCACGAAGGTCTGGATTTCAGCCTTGAGGAGATAGTGGCATTTACTTGAATGTTTTGTCTCCGCCCTAGGAGTAAAGGCTTATATATATTTAGTATAGTATAGTATAATATTATTGTATTATTATGGCCTAAATTGTGGTTCCTCAAAACCTGTATGTTGAAGTCCTAACCCACAGTACCTCAGAATGTGACTATATGTGGAGATAGAGCCCTTAAAGGGGTAATTAAGTTAAAATGAAGCTCTTAGAGCCCCAGTACTCATACGAGGAGGAAATGTGGATACAGAAACATAAGGGATTCATACACACAGAAGAAAGACTAAGTGAGGACACAGGGTAAAGCCAACCAACTAAAAGCCAAGGAACATGGCCTCAGGAGGAGGCCAAACCTACCAACACCTTGATCTCAGACTTTCAGCCTCCAGAACCATGAGAAAAACAAAATCCGTTGTTTAAGCCACCTAGTCTGTGGTATTTTATAATAGTAGTCCTAGCAAGCTAATGCAGATATAATCTCCTATTGCATTCCTTATAATTGCTACATTCTTTAGAGTTCTCATTAATTCTTACTAGCCAATCCCTCCTTATTCCAATCCCTTGTTATAGTTTAATAATTTTCTATATTAGGTGCACCTGGGTGTCTCAGTTGGTTATGCCTCCAACTCTTGATTTTGGCTCTGGTCACGATCTCCTGTTGGTGGGATTGAGCTCCCTATCAGGGCTCTGCGCTGACAGTGCTGTACCTGCATGGGTTCTCTCTCTCCCTCTCTCTCTGCCCCACCCCTACTCACACAGGATCGCTCTCTCTCACTCTCAAAATGAATAAATAAACATTAAAAAAAATAATTTTCTATATGAAACTTTCCTTGTTCAAATTACTGTGTTGTTTCTCTCTCCCTTAATTGGACCCAGACTGATGCAATATTCTAGCAAACACAATTTATCGAACTCCCTAAATCACATAATGCCACCAGAGTGAAAATGAAAAGATGATCAAAATTTCTGAAATTTTCTTTATAACCATATCAAGAACCTCAGAAACAAGAGAAAAATTTTCTTAGATATATCACATCTTTATTATTCATATAAACCCACTTTTTCCATTTACATATATGTATCTTTATCACAACTTTTGTTTTATTGCAAATATGTCCTTTTTTAATTTAAAAATACCTAGTTTACATTTTTCTATCTTGTACCCACCAAACATTAGAGACATTATCAAATAACCTGGTGAAAAAAAGAACAGTTATAGCTATAACATTTCTATTAAGAAGTTAGATTATAGGGGTGCTTGGTTGGCTCAGTCAGTTAAGTGTCTGACTCTTGATTTCAGGTCAGGATCTCACAGTTTTGAGACTGAGCCCTGCATAAGGCTCTGCACTGGGTGTAGAGCCTGCTTAAGATTTTCTCTCTCTCTCTCTCTCTCTCTCTCTCTCTCTCTCTCTTCCTCTGTCCCTCCCCTGTGTGCTCCCTCTCTCTCAAAAACTAAATAATTTTTTTAAAAATTAAAATTAAGCTAAGAAGTTAGATTTTAATATACATCTCTTGTCATTCATGATTAAGTCATTTATTAAATTCCCATTGTTGTCCTGTGTATTTGGATAAAAATGTGTATTAAGGGTAATGCATACAGTTCCTATTATAGCTAATACGTAAATAAATTATTATGATGCAAATGAGAACAGTACTCTGGTTTGAATAAAATTTTATGGAGAATAGAGAGATTAGTTCATACTGGTATGGTCTGGTAAGACCAGAGCCACAGCAGAGGTAGTATGTGAATTTACTCCTAAACTCTCAGTAATATATTACCAAAGTGGGAAGACATAGGGAAAGGAAGCATTAACTAATAGAAAATATTTTTAAAATGTGCCAAATACTAGCATTAGTGAAAAATCAAGTATGAATAGGTCTCCTGATTGGCAGTGTGAAGAAGATAAGTGAAAATAAAGTATAAAATATACATATGAATTCAAGCTTTTTGTTCTATCAATATTATAGTAGAAAAGATTTCAAGTTTTGCTCACATTGTGTTGTATTTGGAAGTGTGGTATTCGCTAAATAACCACATTCTCAAGGCTGTTGGAGAATAAATAATATTAACAATAGAAGGCTGTACCTTGGTATGAAAAAGCAATTTTTCGTGCTCACAAAGCACTCCTTCAGTTGATTTAGGAGATAATTCCTAAATTCCACTGGAAACAGAATTTCTCTCTTTACATCCATTCCTTCAGATCTTCTTTTGTTTGTTTTGCTTTGTTCTGTGGTTTTAGTTGACAAATATTTAATAAATGTCACATGGACTCTGGTACTGGAGATAGAGGTGTTAACAAGATAACAGTCCTATCCTTGTGGAGTTTATAATCTAGAAGAGAAGAGAGCGCTTTAACAATTACAAATATGTGAATGCTACTAGCAAACATGGGGTGCTAAGCATACTAAATCTTAGTTCCTTAATTCCTTCCCTCCCATATGACTAATTTACTCCTAAAGTCCAAAAGTCACTACATAATCATTGAATTCCACTTCTGGTCAAAATAGAATAATAGAAAACTGTCCTACAGAATTTGCCACATTCTAGAATTCGGTAATTGAATCCCTGAGTGGTTAACACTTTTATCTGAGATCTGTAATTTCTTTTAATGGCAATTAGATCTAGAGGCTATTTGTTCCTTTAATTAGTTATTTATTTGCACAATATTTTACAGATGGTAGCAAATACTTCCTATCGTATCATACTCGAAGGCCCATAATGGCTTGTTGTTTCTTTTTATTTTATGTTAAGATTGGTCATTTAGCCTAAGTTTAAAGTTTCTCATCAGATTTTTATCTAAGAATTGTCTCAGCCTTTGATGATCATTATCTAAATACATTGTCTTATTAGGGATTATAAAATGGTCATATTCTATGATTTTTCTTCATTTATTAGCTGGCATTCTTTTATTAAATATTTTCCACAGTCAATAATTTGATTTTGTTTAGGCAGTATTTTATAGGAATAAAGAAGAACTATTTTATTCTCTCCTTTTATTTACAAGTATTCAGATAATGAGTTAATCTCCTAGCAATCTCCAAGAGTAACCAACGAGGGTTTCTTGTAATGAATCATGGGATAGATTTTAGTATTTTTCTGTCTTTCAATAAACTGCAGTTACTTTTATTTTTATGCTCAATTTGTACCATTTTTTGGCCAGAGAAAAGCCCTTTCAACTTGGCTTCCATCCTTTTTTTTCCTCAGAAGAAAGGAAAACATTTTCTTTTATCTTTTAGTATTTTTTTAATATTTATTTATTTGAGAGAGAGAGAGAGAGCATGAGCAGGAGAGGGACAGAGAAAGAGAGAGAGAGAGAGAGAGAGAGAGAGAGAGAGAATCTGAGGTGGGCTTCTGGCTGACTGCAGAGAACCTGATGCAGGACTAGAACTCACAAATGTTAGACCATGACCTGAGCTAAAGTCAGATGCCTAACTGACTGAGCCACCAAAGCGCCCCTATCTTTCAGTATTTTTAGAAGAAATTTTATTTCCAGCATTTTGAACAGGGGTCCATATTTTGGGGTTTTTTGTTTATTTGTTTCATCAAGATTTTATTTAAATTACAATTAGTTAACATACAGTGTAATATTAGTTTCAGGTTTAGAATTTAGTGATTCATCATTTACATACATCATTACATTACATTTATATTCATCATTTACATTACATCATTTACATACAATACCCAGTGCTCATCACAAGTGAATTCCTTACCACCTATCACCTATGGGTTTTTCATACATGGCTTTTATTATGTTGAGGTATATTCCCTCTAAAAAAACTTTGTTGAGGGTTTTTTATCATGAATGGATGTTGTACTTTGTCGAGTATAGTTCTTATTATTTCTCTTACTGATGCACATTGATTGGTTTGCAAATATTGAATTCCCCTCGCAGCCCAGGGCTAAATCTCACTTGATCATAGTGAGTGATTTTTTTTAATGTATTGTTGGATTAGGTTTGCTAGTATTTTGTTGAGCATTTTTATATCAATGTTCATCAGATATTGGCCTGTAGTTTTCTTTTTTCATGGTGTCTTTATCTGATTTTGGTATCAGGGTAATGCTGGGCTCATAGAATGAATTTGGAAGTTTTCTTTCTTCTATTTTTTAATAATTCTGAGAAGAATATGTATTAACTCTTCTTTAAGTGTTTGGTAGAATTTGCCTGTGAAGCCATCTCGTCCCGGACTTTTGGTTGGTGGGAGTTTTTTGATCAGTAATTTAATTTCTTTGCTAGTAATCTGAGTGTTCAAATTTTCCATTTTTTCCTGTTTCAGTTTTGGTAGTTTATGTTTCTAGGAACTTATCCATTTCTTCAAGGTTGTCTAAATTGTTGCCATGTCGTTTTTCATAATATTCTCTTATGATTGTTTGTATTTCTGTGATGTTGGTTGTGATCTCTCCTCTCTCACTTGTGATTTTATTTATTTGGGTCTTTCTCTCTTTTCTCTTTCTTTCTTAATAAGTCTAACTAGAGTTTTATCAATTTTATTGATTTTCTTTCAAGAACCAGCTCCTGGGGTGCCTGGGTGGCTCAGTCGGTTAAGCGTCCAACTTTAGCTCAGGTCATGATCTCACAGATTTGTGAGTTCAAGCCCCACGTCAAGCTCTGTGCTGACAGCTCAGAGCCTGGAGCCTGCTTCAGATTCTATGTCTCCCTCTCTCTCTGCCCTACCCCTGCTCATGCTCTGTCTCTGTCTAAAAAATAAATAAACACTAAAAAAAGCCAGTTCCTGGTTTCATTGATCTGTTCTACTGTTTTTTTTTAAGTTTCTATATAATTTATTTGTGATCTAATGTTTATATTTTCTTCCTTCTGCTAATTTTAGGTTTGTTTCTTGTTCTTCTTCTAGCTCCTCTGAGTATAAGGTTAGGTTGTTTGAGATGTTTCTCGTTTTTGAGGTAGACCTGTATTGCTATATACTTCCCTTTTATGACTACTTTTGTTGCATCCCAAAGATTCTTGGCTGTCGTGTTTTCATTTTTGTTTATCTTAATGTACTTTTCATTCCTTCTTTTATTTATTGGTTGAACTATTCATTGTTCAGTAGCATGTTGTTTAATCCATGTATTTATGGTATTTCCAGATGTTTTCTTGTGGTTCACTTTTAGTTTTAAAGTGTTGTGGTCAGAAAAAGTGACTTCAATCTTTTTGAATTTGTTGAGGTTTTCTTTGTGGCATAATCTGTGATCTATTTTAGAGAATGTTCCATATGCACTTGAGAAGAATGTGTATTTTTAGGATGGAATGTTCTGAATAACTGTAAAATCCATGTGGTCTATTGTGTCATTCAAAGGCATTATTTTCTTGTTGATTTTCTGTTTAGATGATCTATCCATTGATGTAAGTGGGGTGTTAAAGTCCCCTACCATTATTATACTGTTATCGATTAGTTCCTTTATTTAACAGTTCACTATTGACTGTTGTATGTATTTGGGTGCCTCTATGTTGGGTGCAAAAATATTTACACTTGTTATATCTTCTTGTTGGATTGTCCCCTCTATTATTATGTAGTGTCCTTCTTTTTCTCTTGTTACAGTCTTTGTTTTAAAGTCAACTTTGCCTGATATGGTTATTGTTATTCTGACTTTCACTTCACATCCATTTGCATGATAGATTTCTCCATCCCCTCACTTTTAATCTATTAAATGAATCTCTTTGCAACACACACATCTTCTTTCTCAGATGAAAGTTTGCATAGTCCGGGGCACCTGGGTGGCTCAGTCTGTTAAGTGTCCAACTTCGGCTCAGGTCATGATCTAACGGTTTGTAAGTTCCAGCCCCATGTCAGGCTTTGTGCTGACAGTTCAGAACCTGGAAACTGCTTCAGACTCTGTGTCTTCCTCTCTCTCTGACCCTCCCCTGCTCATGTCTGCCTCTCTCTCTCTCTCTCTCTCTCTCTCTCTCTCTCTCAAAAACAAATAAACATTAAATTTTTTTTAGGGGAGCCTGGGTGGCTCGGTCAGTTAAGCGTCCAACTTCGGCTCAGGTCATGATCTCACGGTCCGTGGGTTCAAGCCCTGCATTGGGCTCTGTGCTGACAGCTCAGAGCCTGGAGCCTGCTTCAGATTCTGTGTCTCCCTCTCTCTCTGACCCTCCCCCGTTCATGCTCTGTCTCTCTCTGTCTCAAAAATAAATAAAATTAAAAAAATTTTTTTTTAAAGTTTGCATATTCTACCCAGTTATCCCTCATTTATTTGTATGTTTGTTTTGCCAAACTATTTATCCTGGAATTCAACTCACAATAGTCTACATAAATGTTACTTGTTCCTTTTTATGGCTTTATCATTGAACAAATGCACTGGAGTTCATTCAAGCAGTCCTGTGTGATGATCTCTGGGGTGAAACATTTATTTTCAATAAATTAAAATTTTCAAAAAAGGTATTTCGATATAAAGCATCTCCTTTTCCTTCCTCCCTACCTGATTAGTTACCATCAATTCAGTTTATTAAAACTAAGTTTCCATTTCTTGAACATGTTCCAGACCTTTACAAGTACCTCTGGGTCTTCTTCCTCTGAATCTCTTCTTATATTTATATGACATTCTATTTATAAACCATTATATAAGACTCACCACCCTGCATTATGCTAATGACTTATCTTCTCTGTTTCAGCTAATAGACTGTGAGAACTTTGAAGTTAGCGTCCTTACCTTCATGTTCTTACTGTGAACCTGGGTCCATTGTTAAAATTGTTGAATAAATGAATTAAAAACAAAAGTGACAAATCCACTTAAAAATTCCTTTAAATAATTCCTACTCTTACATTAAAATGTTAAGGAGTAATATCATTGAAACTAGCATTTATAAGTTCATGATAGAAGAAACTATTGTTATAATTTCAATAGGTTTTTCAATAAAGATATTAAGGCACATTTGTAAATTCTCACAATTCTCAATATCTGACACTTCCAATATTATATTCATTTCTACCCATGTGAAACAGAAAGCTCTTTTCATTAATTAATAGGGAACTACAAATGAAACATTAGCTAGTAACATGTGCTTGGTTAGCCCAAGGCTCTTTCCTCTTGCCGCTGTCAGAGTGCCAGATCCTTTCCAGTCATGAATTTAAAAAAGGAAGGGTTGTAAGAACAATTTGTAGGCTATGCCATAGTTCAGATTTGGCTTTTTTTAGGTTTTATTTTATTTATTTTGAGAGAGATGGGGGTGAGGGCAGAGAGAGAGAGAGAGAGACAGAGAGAATCTCAAGCAGGCTCTGTGTTCTCCTCACAGAGCCCAGTGCAGGGGGTTCAGTCACACAAACTGTGGGATTATGACTTGAACCAAAATCAGAGAGTCAGATGCTTAACTGACTGAGCCACCCTGGTGCCCATAGTTTAAGGTCAGCAAAATACTTTTCTCAACCTGTCTCATTTGCCTTCGAACTTTTCTCTTTTACCTACATGGCTCACAGCACAAACCTGAGATGCTTCCCACTTACAGGTTTCCCCCTTATTTTCTGATGCTTTTCAGAAATGTTTTAAGTGGGTTTCGTGGTCCTCTGTTCTTCATAGGGAAGTTTTAAATTAACTTTTCCCCAGCATGCTAAAGTTGAAAAAAAATACCATCTGTAGGATCATATAATTTCATATCATGCTCATCAAAAACCTAAGTAATGCCAAGGACCTCATATCTTACTCTTACTGCATAATCTTGGTAAAACATATTCTTAATTTAGCATAAGCCATTTATTTACTGTATGAAAATCAATTGTCTCATAAGTTTTCTTTTATTTTGTCTAAATGAATATGTCTACCTCTAATTCAGTTAGTCATGTTTCCTGATTATTAAGCAATATTACTCTTATTTCAAAGACACAAAAATTTTAAATATTTTGTACATCACTACATCACACATTAACTGTTCTCAAGGTGTCAAAGATTAGCATGCATTTTACCATTATTAAATATGATGTAGTTTGTGCCTTTAGCTACCTTCCTCCCTCAATATCGCCACTTAGTATTCACCCTCTTTTCTCTCCACACTAAAATAATTTTAAATAGATTTAAAAGTATAGGTAAATACACATTCTAGTGTTGTATCACAAATATATAATGAAGTCAGGATCTTTAATAGAGGAATATAAATCACATCTATCAAATTAATGTTGTGTGGGTTTCGATAGAATTGTTTCTATAATTGTCAACAAAAAATACTAATAAAGTAACTGCAAACTCTTAGGAGAAACACAGATTACAATTCATGTCACTGGAAATAATAGTATTACTAAATTGCTTAGATACCATTCAAAAATTTAGTATTAAAATATTAAACCTTTTTCTCTAAAAGAGAGGTGAAATTTCAAAATAATATTTAAAAGTCCTAGTACATAGAGAAATATATTGAATAATTTCTCTAAACTAGCTATCTAACTTTTATAAATGATAGCAACTATGCAGATTATAAGCTATTTAAAACATATTAATGTACATAACTTTCCATGTAGTCAGCAGATAACTTATACTAAAGATATGTTAATATTAATATGTCAATTAATAATATAAATATTGATAGTTACATTAGTTTTTATAGGTCAGTTAATATAAATATTTCATTACAAAACACCAGTAAAATGTAGACTATTTCAGAATAATTTTATTTTAGAAGCCTATACTTTATAAATTGCTTTTGCTTTAGTTTGTGGTTATTTTTAATCTCTTTCATATATAATCTAGACACTCTAATAACTTGACATACAGGTTTAACTTCTTATGATTCTATTTACCATATTTCTCTTCATCAAAATTTCAGAGAGACATTATATAATAATTTATGAAGAAAATAAAATCTTATTGATTTAAAAATACATTCACAATTCATAGTACACAGGCAAAATTCTTGAAAAAAATAAAGGCATTTTAATCCTACAATGTGTTTTTACCTATTTTTAATCCTACAATGTGTTTTTACCTATGCATTAAGTGGACTTGATTTCTATATATAAGTCTAAAATCTGAGGATACCTGACCACTATGCAAGAAGGTGTATCCCACCCTAAATGTATAAAAGCCACGTGTAGCTCCTAACCTGGAGCTCTTCCTTGGTTTAATTCAAGTAGGAAAGACTTGCCATCTCTTAGTGCAATCTTTTCTTGGTTGACCTCCCTTTTGCTCTTCTACTAGGATGGCAGACTCGATTCTATCAATTAAATAACCAATTAGTATGTGTTGTATTTTTGGATAAGTCAGAGTCCCAGAAGGAAGCAGATGTCATATTCTAAGTGGGTAACACGAGAAAAGTTTAGTATAGTTAAGAAACATTTACAAAGATGGGGCTGGGAAAAAGGAAAGGAACACAGTAACCAGTTGGTAGCAAGAGAAAGGAAGCCCTATCTATCACTCCTGAGTTTGAAGGTACAAAGTAATGGTTGTTTACCAGAATCCCAAAAGTGTGGCTGCACAGAGACGGACAATTGACAGAAGCTGTGACCTTCAGTAGAGAAGCACAACCAACCCACAACAAACTGTCAGGGGGAATAAATACCCCAACTTCAATCTTTTCTCAGACTCCAACCTTCTCCTCCTCCTCCTCCTTCTTTCTTCTGCTTCTTTCTTCTTCTCCTTCTTCTTCTTCTTCTTCTTCTTCTTCTTCTTCTCCTTCTCCTTCTCCTTCTCCTTCTTCTTCTCCTTCTCCTTCTCTATCTCCTTCTCCTCCTTCTCCTCCTCCTCCTGCTCCTCCCCCTCCTTCTTCCTCTTCCTTTCCTTCTTCTTCTTCTTCTTTTTTTTTTTTGAGAGAACATGCTTATGAGCGGGGAGGGGTAGAGGGAGAGAGAGAATCTTAAGTCTCCATGCCTATCTCTATCACAGAGCCCCATGCAGGACTCTATCTCATGACTGTGAGATCATGACCTCAGCTGAAATCAAAAGCTGGATGCATAACACCTGAGCCACCCAGGCAGCCCATCAAACTTTGATATTCTGTAGATGCTTCCCATTGGTTGAGCACTACCGAGAATCTAAAAGCAAAAGAGGCTTTATGCAACCCAACCCAGTCAGTAGTCAGTACATTTCAGGTATGAAAGAAAGGGACTCAAAGTATTCTGGAGGGACAAATGAAAGGTAAGTAGCATGATATTTTAGTTGATAATTGAAAAATAGCAACCAATAAAAAAATTCACTGGGTTATAAGAACTTTTATAATAATTTTACAATAGAAATATAACCCTGTAAATCTCCTCTAATTTATCATTCTTCATGTACTTATCACCATTTACAATAAAACATATTTTACTGATTTATTTTGTTATTGTCTTTTTGCCCTCACTGGAATGTAAATGCTATAGGGCATAGATTTTTCCGTTTTATTCACTGCTATGTTCCCAGAACCCTGAATATTGCTTGGCTTATAGTAGACACTGAAATAGTTTGGGAATGAATGAAATGGAAAATAAACAGTCATTTTAATGCAAAAACTGTAACTTAATTCAAATTGAAACCTGTTAAGTAAGCACATTCATATGATATAAATACTTCACGTATAAAGGACTGTTTAGGGTTCTTATTCATGTATGAAAACTGCTTTAGTTTTCAAAAGGCATGAAAAAGAAGAGATTTCTTTTACATTTGTATTTCTCCACAAAAATTAATTTTGTGCAGAGAAGAAAATTGGCAGGTGTCTGAGATGTAAGAAACAATAAATTCAGCTGTAGTTAAGTGTCAACTATTACCCTACTCATTTTGCAATAATTAATCTTTTTTTGTCTTCAAGTCCAAAAGATAATAGTATATTTTCTAGCTCTTTTTCAAGTAGCCCTAAATGCTCAAAATAGTGCATGTATTTATTTATTTTTTTAAATGTGCATCCAGATTAGTTAGCATATAGTGCAAAAATGATTTAGTGCATTTATTTTTAAAGAGACCTAGAATATAAATCGATAGATAGGTGTAGGAACCTCTAAACAAAGAAAGCACTATAAAAAATACACTAAAGTAAAATTTGGTATGGCATCTTCTCACATGGCTTTATTTTTGTTATGTATCTGGTATCTGAATGTGCTTATAAGGAAAGAAAAAGGAAAAGACTGATGGTCTTCTAAAATCTTAGAACTCAGAGCAGTTCTGTCACTTGCCAGCTGTTTGACTTTAAGAGTTGTTACACTGTCCCTAGACTTCAGTTTTACTGTCTACACTATGAGATTAATAATATATATTTCTCTGGGTTGTGCAGCTTACAAGGAATAATGTATATCAATCATGCTGGCTTCCCACTACTCTGTTTTGCAAAGCATTTCTTTTGCCCATAAGCTTCTGAGACCTATTCTTTGGTACTTAAGAGCCAAATCATACAAATCTTTAATTACTAATATGCAGAACTTAAGAAACAAAACAGATGAGCATAAGGGAAGAGAAGGAAAAAATAAGATAAAAACAGAGAGGGAAGCAAACCATAAGAGACTCTTAAATACTGAAAACAAACTGAGGGTTGCTGGGAGGGAGGTGATTAGGGCTAAATGAAAGATGGACATCAAGGAGGGTACTTGTTGGGATGAGCACTGGGTGTTACATGTAAGGGAGGAATCACTAATTTCTACCAATACTACACTATATGGTAACTAATTTGCATATTAATAAATAAATAAATAAATAAATAAATAAATAAGACACTAAATTGAAATCAACCAGTCAATGACCAATTCTTAGTTATTCCACATGCACTTTGCCATCTTCCTGAACATTTAGTCAATGTAGTAGGAGCTACTTTTATGTTATCTCCAACTGTAACCTCTAAGCGCAAACATTGAGAGTCTAGGTTATATGAAGTATAGTAATTTAGATATATAGTTTCTACATTTTATCTATATTTTGCCTATCTTCATGCTCTTTCTTCCTTTCCAACTTCAAAAGGTGATAGTAAGGGATGGAATGCCTCGGTTTACTGTTTATAATTTCTTATTAACATTCTGTTATAACAAATAAGTCTTCCATTGCTTTCTTCTCTCAAGAAATGAGAGGTTAAGTCCATGCAATTAGTCTTTCTCAGAACTCTTGGTTAATCCACCATCCGATTCAAAATACTGTTGGATCATGTTTCTATTTCATTATGACTTTGGACTAGAAGAATTGATATGTTAGATCTTTTATACATTTGCTATTTCTTTCAAAACTGTCTGGTTTATTCATATAGTTCCCTATATGTACTCTTCTCAATTTACATAGAGATAAAATATATGCAGAAAATTATGAACAGATGTGTGTTTAATACAACACTGATTTATTTGATAAATATTTATTGAGTGTCTAATATATAAGCCAGAGACTATTTTGATGCTGGGGATACATCAGAAAACAAGCTGACAGAAATCCCTGCCTGTATGAAAATTACAGTCTCATAGAAGTTAGATAATTTTTCACCTCAGCAGAGAAATACATATATATCTTTAACAGACAGAGACCTATGTATCCATCTAGGTCAAGAGAATAATTGATTTGTAAAAGGCATTCTTTCCATACTTATTTTAATAGAGAATATAGACCATGTCAGGGAAGGATTAGGTCCTGATAATTAAGTAGGGCAGAGATTCCTAATCAAAGTAAAATAATCTGTGACCCTGGTTTATTGAATGGTAGCCAAAATCCGTAAAGAGGAACAAGGTAAAAAGAAAAAAGTACAAGCATGCAAGACAAAGTACAGTAGAGGAGTCCTGAATTGAAAATGGGTAACATAATAAAAAACAATCTATGAACTAGATGAGAGCCAAAGTATCTTCACAAAACGTGCTGACCATCATGGAAACTGCCAAACATACCATTATACTTTATTCACTTTTAAAATCCAGTGACTCAAAAGAGGTTGAATAAAGAGAGACAGGGATACATGTACAGGATTTACTAGGATTCTCATTTCCATCATACCATATTGGTCATACCTGGAGGCAGCGGACCTGGTCCATAAAAAGGTCCCCTAACATATAAGGCAGAGAGAACAGTACAACCATGAATGATTATGCCAGATTATTTTTTCCGGGTAAGAAAAATATTTTTGCTATTTTATTCTCCTATATTCATCATTTATTTCATCTTCAATAAACAAGGGTATCCCATACATCCATGCAGCCAATTGAATCACAGCTATGTATAACTTGCACTCTTACTGGATATCATGAACTAGCACATTGAAAGACACACTCCTCATAAACTACACAGAATCCTTTATCTGTGCTTATTTCCAAATGCTTTCTTACTATAAGTACATTATAATTTTGAAGATACCCATACTTTTTTCTTGAAAATAAATGACCAAAAGGTGAGTGCTCATCCACAAAACAATGGAGTCACAACTATAATAAGATGAATCTATTTTATTTCACCAAGTCCTACCAAGAACCAAGAAGAATATAACTGACATGTTTTAAGCTAAAAACAAAATGAATGTTAATATTGCACCATAAAAAACACCCCCTTTTTTTTCTCTTGGGAAACAAAAGGGAAACTTTGCATGTTATGAATCTGAAGCTAAAAATGAAGGAACATGGCTAACCTTTCTAAAACAATTGTCTCTCCTAAGGGTCTGGTTCTGCCTCTGTGATCATATAATTTTCATGTTGTTTTATGCATTCCCTATGGCTGAATCAACTACAATATCATTGCATATTAAAATTTCAACACAGAAACGCACATTTAAATTCTGTGCTTGATATAAAAGTCATGAAGAGACTGGAGGCAAGTTGGAGAAACAACTGAGTTTAATAAAGAGATCAATATAGCTGAGCAGACACATTACAGCCTATTTTCCAAGACTTCTCATACATACACAAAAGGAACAGCAACAACAACAACAACAACAACAACAGTTTCCAGTTTTCTCAGAATGCTTTTAGCGAGAGAGTAGATATCCTCATAAAGTAATAAAACATCATTATTTCTATATCCATCCTATTTTTGAAATAATTTTAATCTGCTTTACAGAGTTTTTGCAGTCCACTAACTCTCAAAAGTAAGAATGCACAATATATAAATTGATACCTAAGAATTCTTCTCATTGATTTGTGCATTTATGTAAATTTCTAATAAAATAAATGAATTTATTATGAATGTCATCTGAAAATTATACTTCAGATAATGGGTAGAGGAAAAAGTCAGTCTTTCAAGTGTATCTATTTTACCTGAGTCTACATACTCACACACATGAAAAAAAGTTACCCTTTCCTCAGAAATTATGTAAAAAGTTATTATTTAAATAGCTGTTCTATTCAAAAATAGATGTCATTCCAAATTGTGACTGCCTCACTTCTTTAACACCAAATCAAGTGTTCACACCACGTGCACGTGCGCGCGCACACACACACACACACACTCACACACACACACAGACATGATGGTGGTTTAAGGTAATTAACATTTTTATTTTATTTATATACTTTAAAACTTTTCAACTGTTCAGCAATTAATCTATAATATTAGAAAAACAAATGCCATCTTAAAAACAAAAGAGAACATTTGATATCATGGCCCCCAAATTCTAAGAGCTTATTTTCCATAATCATAAGAAACATTTCTTTCAAAATGCAACATCAAAGAGAAACTTGGATAGTTGGAAAATTCACTGATTAAGAAGATAGTGACTATTTTAAATGCTTCACTTCCATGCTTACTTATACTTCAAATTAGACATATTTTAAAATAATCCTTTAAAAAGAAGAAAAAGTAATTTAGCCTACTGTTTCTCAAGTGAAAGGATGTAAGTTCCCTTTTAGGGTAGACAAGTATTCCATCCTGAAAAATTACCCAGGGTCAAGTCTGAGAAACAGTGACTAGGAAATTAAATATTGTCACGAATAACTTTCAATTGGGTTTTCTGAAAAATCACAATTTATATTTATAAGTGGTTCTTATTAGCGTTTATAAAAACAAAAATGCAAAATTAAAATATTCTCCCAGAACAATTAGACCTCAGAGAATATATCCACAGATTGTATTGTGGGAAAATATTGAATTGAAGACCTAAAGCTCGTGGTAGGGATTGTCTTTTAATTACAAATCATCTCTTAAGAAGTCTTTGTTACTGATAACATGTTCCTGGAGATACAATCAAAATAAAAATTCTAAACTTTAGAAATGCCCTAGACCTCTGTTTTCCAGAACATGTCTTCAGACTGATTTAGACTATCTGATGAAAATAACTACATTGGATAGCAAGCTAATCTCATTGTAATAACAAGAAAACATTTAAATATTCATATCTGTACTTGCATATGGCCCATGGCAATTTCATAACTATTTATATTTTTTTTAATAATGCATAATTTAGAGCATGCAAAAATATCTCTTGGAACTAGCCTGGGTTTTTTTTGACTATTTAGAATGATATCTAGTAGTTTCATTCCTATACATAATTTTCACTTGCTTGAATTATCTAGATAATTGAAGTCAAAGGTCATTTTTGGTTTCAATATCCAGACAATTTATGCATAGATTCAACTGCTGTTAATTTATAGCAGAGAAATAAAATGTGTTTTTCAAAATGTACAATGACATAGGAGATTCAATCTGTGGCTGTACATGGATCTTAGTGCACTCCCAATACTATTTTGTGAACCTTGATAAACATTGATTGGTGGTCTCACCTACCTGCCACATATGCACTACTTTTTGTTATATGGTAGGAAGAAAGAATTCGTTCAATACCACAAGAAAACCATATACACAACCACTATGCACATACAAAAATGTATTTGTTTAAATTTATACCTAAGCCTACCTTAATTGTCTCATTTCTGCTCTCCTGTCTTTAAATTGCATGCAGATGATTTGTTATATAAAAACCTTTGCATTGTGTTTTTATTACAAAATATGCTGAAAAGATATTCAACATAGCTTTAAGAACTAGAATACTAATTCTTTTTTACAATGCATTGCTGTCAACAGCAATATCAGGGCAGAGCCACACAGAAAATGATTCAACCTCCACAAGCTGCCAGTGTGAATACTATGCACCACATTCATAAATATGAAGACTGAAAGTATCATTATTCAATGTCCCAGAGAAAATGAAAACACGAGATTTTCCAGGATTCCTCCCTTATGTGGAATAATTTAATTTAATTTTATCATATACATTATTTTCTCTTAGCAAAGACCTGTTTAAAATCTTTTGATTTCATAAAACAATTGAATATTGAATCAGCATACAAGAAAATATTCAGATACATTCTTTTTTGCTTTTTTGCATCCCCATTAAAGCACTTATGGCAATCAGAGATACGTGCAAAACAGCAAGCTACAACTTCAGCTCCAATTATCATAATTTGATCATTGTTTTTTAAAAGCCTTAAATAATAATTAAGAATATTTTATAAAATAGTTAATTGTTCTGTATGACAAATTGGGGGATAAAATTTTCTGTAAAGAGAGACTCCATGTATATGTGTATAATAGGAACAGCAGGGCACATAGAAGTCAAAAGGTTATTATTTTTCTAAAAATTACATATTCTCATGCAAAATCTGATAGTCTTTATTGATGGACAATGTCATAAAGCCATCACTGTGTTTATAGACATTTAATTGAAGACAGCATAAAACGATAAACTAAGAAACATGCATGGTTGACTCCTCCAATTCAAACCATAAATCATACTGATGTTCAGACAAGTCGCCCAGACACAAATTCTGATGATAGATGAACCATTTAACTTTGATTTTTGAAAGCAATGAGCTTGCTAGCAATACCTCACACTGACTAATACCACATATGGTCATATAAGAACTCATCAAAAATCCATTTTTCCCTTGTGTGGATGCTAAAATTATCTTCTAAATGATCATTATTAAAAGTATGCAGTGTGTAACATCTTTCTAATGTGCATAGCTGGATTCAATGTCTACTTGCTTCAGTAAGCAATGATTTTATCACTATTTCTGTCTTAAAAATTCTAAAAATAAAATAAAGAGATAAAATAGTGTGTAAAATTAATAAGTGAAAAACAGTGTAAGCAAGTTAATTGAAAAATGTGGAGAAGCAAACATCTTAAATTTCTTAACATATTGCTTATTTTTCGGTGGTAACATATACATCAGAGTACACACAAATCTTGTATCTAAT